>NC_090445.1:1654350274-1654425935 GCF_031143425.1 Pleurodeles waltl | reverse complement strand
TTTGGCCTCTAGCTCAGCCGGCACCTAGGGAAACCTACCAAACCTGTGCATTTTTGAAAACTAGAGACCTAGGGGAATCCAAGATGGGGTGACTTGTGGGTCTCTGTCCAGGTTCTGTTACCCAGAATCCTTTGCAAACCTCAACATTTGGCTAAAAAAACATATTTTCCTCACATTTTGGTGACAGAAAGTTCTGGAATCTGAGAGGAGCCACAAATTTCCTTCCACCCAGTGTTCCCCCAAGTCTCCCGATAACAATGATACCTCACTTGTGTGGGTAGGCCTACCGCCCGAGACAAGATATGCCCCAAAACACAACATGGACACATCCCATTTTTTCACAGAAAACAGAGGTGTTTTTTGCAAAGTGCCTACCTGTAGAATTTGGCCTTTAGCTCAGCCGGCACCTAGGGAAACTGACCAAACCTGTGCATTTTGAAAACTAGAGACCTAGGGAAACAAGGATGGGGTGACTTGTGGGGCTCTGATTAGGTTCTGTTACCCAGAATCCTTTGCAAACCTCAAAATGTGGCTAAAAAAACACATTTTCCTCACATTTTGGTGACAGAAAGTTCTGGAATCAGAGAGGAGCCACAAATTTCATTCCACCCAGTGTTCCCCCAAGTCTCCCCGATAACAATCATACCTCACTTGTGTGGGTAGGCCTAGCGCCCGAGACAGGATATGCCCCAAAACACAACATGGACACATCCCATTTTTTCACAGAAAACAGAGGTGTTTTTTGCAAAGTGCCTACCTGTAGATTTTGGCCTCTAGCTCATCCGGCACCTAAGGAAACCTACCAAACCTGTGCATTTTTGAAAACTGGAGACCTAGGGGAATCCAAGATGGGGTGACTTGTGGGTCTCTGTCCAGGTTCTGTTACCCAGAATCCTTTGCAAACCTTAACATTTGGCTAATAAAAACACATTTTCCTCTCATTTTGGTGACAGAAAGTTCTGGAATCAGAGAGGAGCTACAAATTTCCTTCCACCCAGTGTTCCCCCAAGTCTCCCGATAACAATGATACCTCACTTGTGTGGGTAGGCCTAGCGCCCGAGACAGGATATGCCCCAAAACACAACATGGACACATCCCATTTTTTCACAGAAAACAGAGGTGTTTTTTGCAAAGTGCCTACCTGTAGATTTTGGCCTCTAGCTCAGCCGGCACCTAGGGAAACCTACCAAACCTGTGCATTTTTATAAACTAGAGACCTAGGGAATCCAGGATGGGGTGACTGGTGGGGCTCTGATCAGGTTCTGTTACCCAGAATCCTTTGCAAATCTCAAAATTTGGCTAAAAAAAACACATTTTTCTCACATTTTGGTGACAGAAAGTTATGGAATCTGAGAGGAGCCACAAATTTCCTTCCACCCAGTGTTCCCCCAATTCTCCCGATAACAATGATACCTCACTTGTGTGGGTAGGCCTAGCGCCCGAGACAGGATATGCCCCAAAACACAACATGGACACATCCCATTTTTTCACAGAAAACAGAGGTGTTTTTTGCAAAGTGCCTACCTGTAGATTTTGGCCTCTAGCTCAGCCGGCACCTAGGGAAACCTACCAAACCTGTGCATTTTTGAAAACTAGAGACCTAGGGGAATACAAGATGGGGTGACTTGTGGGTCTCTGTCCAGGTTCTGTTACCCAAAATCCTTTGCAAACCTCAACATTTGGCTAAAAAAACATATTTTCCTCACATTTTGGTGACAGAAAGTTCTGGAATCTGAGAGGAGCCACAAATTTCCTTCCACCCAGTGTTCCCCCAAGTCTCCCGATAACAATGATACCTCACTTGTGTGGGTAGGCCTACCGCCCGAGACAAGATATGCCCCAAAACACAACATGGACACATCCCATTTTTTCACAGAAAACAGAGGTGTTTTTTTGCAAAGTGCCTACCTGTAGATTTTGGCCTTTAGCTCAGCCGGCACCTAGGGAAACTGACCAAACCTGTGCATTTTTGAAAACTAGAGACCTAGGGAAACAAGGATGGGGTGACTTGTGGGGCTCTGATCAGGTTCTGTTACCCAGAATCCTTTGCAAACCTCAAAATGTGGCTAAAAAAAACACATTTTCCTCACATTTTGGTGACAGAAAGTTCTGGAATCAGAGAGGAGCCACAAATTTCCTTCCACCCAGTGTTCCCCCAAGTCTCCCGATAACAATGATACCTCACTTGTGTGGGTAGGCCTAGCGCCCGAGACAGGATATGCCCCAAAACACAACATGGACACATCCCATTTTTTCAAAGAAAACAGAGGTGTTTTTTGCAAAGTGCCTACCTGTAGATTTTGGCCTTTAGCTCAGCCGGCACCTAGGGAAACTGACCAAACCTGTGCATTTTTGAAAACTAGAGACCTAGGGAAACAAGGATGGGGTGACTTGTGGGGCTCTGATCAGGTTCTGTTACCCAGAATCCTTTGCAAACCTCAAAATGTGGCTAAAAAAACAAATTTTCCTCACATTTTGGTGACAGAAAGTTCTGGAATCAGAGAGGAGCCACAAATTTCCTTCCACCCAGTGTTCCCCCAAGTCTCCCGATAACAATGATACCTCACTTGTGTGGGTAGGCCTAACGCCCGAGACAGGATATGCCCCAAAACACAACATGGACACATCCCATTTTTTCACAGAAAACAGAGGTGTTTTTTGCAAAGTGCCTACCTGTAGATTTTGGCCTCTAGCTCAGCCGGCACCTAGGGAAACCTACCAAACCTGTGCATTTTTTAAAACTGGAGACCTAGGGGAATCCATGATGGGGTGAATTGTGGGTCTCTGTCCAGGTTCTGTTACCCAGAATCCTTTGCAAACCTCAACATTTGGCTAAAAAAAACACATTTTCCTCACATTTTGGTGACAGAAAGTTCTGGAATCTGAGAGGAGCCACAAATTTCCTTCCACCCAGTGTTCCCCCAAGTCTCCCGATAACAATGATACCTCACTTGTGTGGGTAGGCCTAGCGCCCGAGACAGGATATGCCCCAAAACACAACATGGACACATCCCATTTTTTCACAGAAAGCAGAGGTGTTTTTTGCAAAGTGCCTACCTGTAGATTTTGGCCTCTAGCTCAGCCGGCACCTAGGGAAACCTACCAAACCTGTGCATTTTTGAAAACTAGAGACCTAGGCGAATCCAAGATGGGGTGACTTGTGGGTCTCTGTCCAGGTTCTGTTACCCAGAATCCTTTGCAAACCTCAACATTTGGCTAAAAAAACAAATTTTCCTCACATTTTGGTGACAGAAAGTTCTGGAATCAGAGAGGAGCTACAAATTTCCTTCCACCCAGTGTTCCCCCAAGTCTCCCGATAACAATGATACCTCACTTGTGTGGGTAGGCCTAGCGCCCGAGACAGGATATGCCCCAAAACACAACATGGACACATCCCATTTTTTCACAGAAAACAGAGGTGTTTTTTGCAAAGTGCCTACCTGTAGATTTTGGCCTCTAGCTCAGCCGGCAGCTAGGGAAACCTACCAAACCTGTGCATTGTTGAAAACTAGAGACCTAGGGGAATTTAAGATGGGGTGACTTGTGGGTCTCTGTCCAGGTTCTGTTACCCAGAATCCTTTGCAAACCTCAACATTTGGCTAAAAAAAACACATTTTCCTCACATTTTGGTGACAGAAAGTTCTGGAATCTGAGAGGAGCCACAAATTTCCTTCCACCCAGTGTTCCCCCAAGTTTCCCGATAACAATGATACCTCACTTGTGTGGGTAGGCCTAGCGCCCGAGACAGGATATGCCCCAAAACACAACATGGACACATCCCATTTTTTCACAGAAAGCAGAGGTGTTTTTTGCAAAGTGCCTACCTGTAGATTTTGGCCTCTAGCTCAGCCGGCACCTAGGGAAACCTACCAAACCTGTGCATTTTTGAAAACTAGAGACCTAGGGGAATCCATGATGGGGTGACTTGTGGGTCTCTGTCCAGGTTCTGTTACCCAGAATCCTTTGCAAACCTCAACATTTGGCTAAAAAAACACATTTTCCTCACATTTTGGTGACAGAAAGTTCTGGAATCTGAGAGGAGCCACAAATTTCCTTCCACCCAGTGTTCCCCCAATTCTCCCGATAACAATGATACCTCACTTGTGTGGTAGGCCTAGCGCCCGAGACAGGATATACCCCAAAACACAACATGGACACATCCCATTTTTTCACAGAAAACAGAGGTGTTTTTTGCAAAGTGCCTACCTGTAGATTTTGGCCTTTAGCTCAGCCGGCACATAGGGAAACTTACCAAACCTGTGCATTTTTTAAAACTAGAGACCTAGGGAATCCAGGATGGGGTGACTTGTGGGGCTCTGTCCAGGTTCTGTTACCCAGAATCCTTTGCAAACCTCAAAATGTGGCTAAAAAAACACATTTTCCTCACATTTTGGTGACAGAAAGTTCTGGAATCAGAGAGGAGCCACAAATTTCCTTCCACCCAGTGTTCCCCCAAGTCTCCCGATAACAATGATACCTCACTTGTGTGGGTAGGCCTAGCGCCCGAGACAGGATATGCCCCAAAACACAACATGGACAGATCCCATTTTTTCACAGAAAACAGAGGTGTTTTTTGCAAAGTGCCTACCTGTAGATTTTGGCCTCTAGCTCAGCCGGCACCTAGGGAAACCTACCAAACCTGTGCATTTTTGAAAACTAGAGACCTAGGGGAATCCAAGATGGGATGACTTGTGGGTCTCTGTCCAGGTTCTGTTACCCAGAATCCTTTGCAAACCTCAACATTTGGCTAAAAAAACACATTTTCCATACATTTTGGTGACAGAAAGTTCTGGAATCTGAGAGGAGCCACAAATTTCCTTCCACCCAGTTTTCCCCCAAGTCTCCCGATAACAATGATACCTCACTTGTGTGGGTAGGCCTAGCGCCCGAGACAGGATATGCCCCAAAACACAACATGGACACATCCCATTTTTTCACAGAAAACAGAGGTGTTTTTTGCAAAGTGCCTACCTGTAGATTTTGGCCTTTAGCTCAGCCGGCACCTAGGGAAACTTACCAAACCTGTGCATTTTTTAAAACTAGAGACCTAGGGAATCCAGGATGGGGTGACTTGTGGGGCTCTGTCCAGGTTCTGTTACCCAGAATCCTTTGCAAATCTCAAAATTTGGCTAAAAAAACAAATTTTTCTCACATTTTGGTGACAGAAAGTTATGGAATCTGAGAGGAGCCACAAATTTCCTTCCACCCAGTGTTCCCCCAATTCTCCCGATAACAATGATACCTCACTTGTGTGGGTAGGCCTAGCGCCCGAGACAGGATATGCCCCAAAACACAACATGGACACATCCCATTTTTTCACAGAAAACAGAGGTGTTTTTTGCAAAGTGCCTACCTGTAGATTTTGGCCTCTAGCTCAGCCGGCACCTAGGGAAACCTACCAAACCTGTGCATTTTTGAAAACTAGAGACCTAGGGGAATCCAAGATGGGGTGACTTGTGGGTCTCTGTCCAGGTTCTGTTACCCAGAATCCTTTGCAAACCTCAACATTTGGCTAAAAAAACATATTTTCCTCACATTTTGGTGACAGAAAGTTCTGGAATCTGAGAGGAGCCACAAATTTCCTTCCACCCAGTGTTCCCCCAAGTCTCCCGATAACAATGATACCTCACTTGTGTGGGTAGGCCTACCGCCCGAGACAAGATATGCCCCAAAACACAACATGGACACATCCCTTTTTTTCACAGAAAACAGAGGTGTTTTTTGCAAAGTGCCTACCTGTAGATTTTGGCCTCTAGCTCAGCCGGCACCTAGGGAAACCTACCAAACCTGTGCATTTTTGAAAACTAGAGACCTAGGGGAATCCAGGATGGGGTGACTTGTGGGGCACTGATCAGGTTCTGTTACCCAGAATCCTTTGCAAATCTCAAAATTTGGCTAAAAAAACACATTTTCCTCACATTTCGATGACAGAAAGTTATGGAATCTGAGAGGAGCCACAAATTTCCTTCCACCCAGCGTTCCCTTAAGTCTCCCGATAAAAATGATACCTCACTTGTGTGGGTAGGCCTAGCGCCCGAGACAGGATATGCCCCAAAACACAACATGGACACATCCCATTTTTTCACAGAAAACAGAGGTGTTTTTTGCAAAGTGCCTACCTGTAGATTTTGGCCTCTAGCTCAGCCGGCACCTAGGGAAACCTACCAAACCTGTGCATTTTTGAAAACTAGAGACCTAGGGGAATCCAAGGTGGGGTGACTTGTGGGGCTCTGTCCAGGTTCTGTTACCCAGAATCCTTTGCAAACCTCAGCATTTGGCTAAAAAAACACATTTTCCTCACATTTTGGTGACAGAAAGTTCTGAAATCTGAGAGGAGCCAAAAATTTCCTTCCACCCAGTGTTCCCCCAAGTCTCCCGATAACAATGATACCTCACTTGTGTGGGTAGGCCTAGCGCCCGAGACAGAATATGCCCCAAAACACAACATGGACACATCCCATTTTTTCACAGAAAACAGAGGTGTTTTTTGCAAAGTGCCTACCTGTAGATTTTGGCCTCTAGCTCAGCCAGCACCTAGGGTGACCTAACCTGTGCATTTTTGAAAACTAGAGACCTAGGGGAATCCAGGATGGGGTGACTTGTGGGGCACTGATCAGGTTCTGTTACCCAGAATCCTTTGCAAATCTCAAAATTTGGCTAAAAAAACAAAATTTCCTCACATTTCGGTGACAGAAAGTTATGGAATCTGAGAGGAGCCACAAATTTCCTTCCACCCAGCGTTCCCCCAAGTCTCCCGATAAAAATGATACCTCACTTGTGTGGGTAGGCCTAGCGCCCGAGACAGGATATGCCCCAAAACACAACATGGACACATCCCATTTTTTCACAGAAAACAGAGGTGTTTTTTGCAAAGTGCCTACCTGTAGATTTTGGCCTCTAGCTTAGCCGGCACCTAGGGAAACCTACCAAACCTGTGCATTTTTGAAAACTAGAGACCTAGGGGAATCCAAGGTGGGGTGACTTGTGGGGCTCTGTCCAGGTTCTGTTACCCAGAATCCTTTGCAAACCTCAACATTTGGCTAAAAAAAGACATTTTCCTCACTTTTTGGTGACCGAAAGTTCTGAAATCTGAGAGGAGCCACAAATTTCCTTCCACCCATTGTTCCCCCAAGTCTCCCGATAACAATGATACCTCACTTGTGTGGGTAGGCCTAGCGCCCGAGACAGAATATGCCCCAAAACACAACATGGACACGTCCCATTTTTTCACAGAAAACAGAGGTGTTTTTTGCAAAGTGCCTACCTGTAGATTTTGGCCTCTAGCTCAGCCGGCACCTAAGGAAACCTACCAAACCTGTGCATTTTTGAAAACTAGAGACCTAGGGGAATCCAGGATGGGGTGACTTGTGGGGCTCTGATCAGGTTCTGTTACCCAGAATCCTTTGCAAACCTCATAATTTGGCTAAAAAAACACATTTTCCTCACATTTTGGTGACAGAAAGTTCTGGAATCAGAGAGGAGCCACAAATTTCCTTCCACCCAGTGTTCCCCCCAAGTCTCCCGATAACAATGATACCTCACTTGTGTGGGTAGGCCTAGCGCCCGAGACAGGATATGCCCCAAAACACAACATGGACACATCCCATTTTTTCACAGAAAACAGAGGTGTTTTTTGCAAAGTGCCTACCTGTAGATTTTGGCCTTTAGCTTAGCCGGCACCTAGGGAAACCTACCAAACCTGTGCATTTTTGAAAACTAGTGACCTAGGGGAATTCAGGATGGGGTGACTTGTGGGGCTCTGATCAGGTTCTGTTACCCAGAATCCTTTGCAAATCTCAAAATTTGGCTAAAAAAAACACATTTTTCTCACATTTTGGTGACAGAAAGTTATGGAATCTGAGAGGAGCCACAAATTTCCTTCCACCCAGTGTTCCCCCAATTCTCCCGATAACAATGATACCTCACTTGTGTGGGTAGGCCTAGCGCCGGAGACAGGATATGCCCCAAAACACAACATGGACACATCCCATTTTTTTCACAGAAAACAGAGGTGTTTTTTGCAAAGTGCCTACCTGTAGATTTTGGCCTCTAGCTCAGCCGGCACCTAGGGGAAACCTACCAAACCTGTGCATTTTTGAAAACTAGAGACCTAGGGGAATCCAAGATGGGGTGACTTGTGGGTCTCTGTCCAGGTTCTGTTACCCAGAATCCTTTGCAAACCTCAACATTTGGCTAAAAAAACATATTTTCCTCACATTTTGGTGACAGAAAGTTCTGGAATCTGAGAGGAGCCACAAATTTCCTTCCACCCAGTGTTCCCCCAAGTCTCCCGATAACAATGATACCTCACTTGTGTGGGTAGGCCTAGCGCCCGAGACAGAATATGCCCCAAAACACAACATGGACACATCCCATTTTTTCATAGAAAACAGAGGTGTTTTTTGCAAAGTGCCTACCTGTAGATTTTGGCCTCTAGCTCAGCCAGCACCTAGGGTGCCTACCTGTGCATTTTTGAAAACTAGAGACCTAGGGGAATCCAGGATAGGGTGACTTGTGGGCACTGATCAGGTTCTGTTACCCAGAATCCTTTGCAAATCTCAAAATTTGGCTAAAAAAGCAAAAATTTCCTCACATTTCGGTGACAGAAAGTTATGGAATCTGAGAGGAGCCACAAATTTCCTTCCACCCAGCGTTCCCCCCAAGTCTCCCGATAAAAATGATACCTCACTTGTGTGGTAGGCCTAGCGCCCGAGACAGGATATGCCCCAAAAACACAACATGGACACATCCCATTTTTTCACAGAAAACAGAGGTGTTTTTTGCAAAGTGCCTACCTGTAGATTTTGGCCTCTAGCTCAGCCGGCACCTAGGGAAACCTACCAAACCTGTGCATTTTTGAAAACTAGAGACCAAGGGGAATCCAAAGTGGGGTGACTTGTGGGGCTCTGTCCAGGTTCTGTTACCCAGAATCCTTTGCAAACCTCAACATTTGGCTAAAAAAAACACATTTTCCTCACTTTTTGGTGACCGAAAGTTCTGAAATCTGAGAGGAGCCACAAATTTCCTTCCACCCAGTGTTCCCCCAAGTCTCCCGATAACAATGATACCTCACTTGTGTGGGTAGGCCTAGCGCCCGAGACAGAATATGCCCCAAAACACAACATGGACACGTCCCATTTTTTCACAGAAAACAGAGGTGTTTTTTGCAAAGTGCCTACCTGTAGATTTTGGCCTCTAGCTCAGCCGGCACCTAAGGAAACCTACCAAACCTGTGCATTTTTGAAAACTAGAGACCTAGGGGAATCCAGGATGGGGTGACCTTGTGGGGCTCTGATCAGGTTCTGTTACCCAGAATCCTTTGCAAACCTCATAATTTGGCTAAAAAAACACATTTTCCTCACATTTTGGTGACAGAAAGTTCTGGAATCAGAGAGGAGCCACAAATTTCCTTCCACCCAGTGTTCCCCCCAAGTCTCCCGATAACAATGATACCTCACTTGTGTGGGTAGGCCTAGCGCCCGAGACAGGATATGCCCCAAAACACAACATGGACACATCCCATTTTTTCACAGAAAACAGAGGTGTTTTTTGCAAAGTGCCTACCTGTAGATTTTGGCCTTTAGCTTAGCCGGCACCTAGGGAAACCTACCAAACCTGTGCATTTTTGAAAACTAGTGACCTAGGGGAATTCAGGATGGGGTGACTTGTGGGGCTCTGATCAGGTTCTGTTACCCAGAATCCTTTGCAAATCTCAAAATTTGGCTAAAAAAACACATTTTTCTCACATTTTGGTGACAGAAAGTTATGGAATCTGAGAGGAGCCACAAATTTCCTTCCACCCAGTGTTCCCCCAATTCTCCCGATAACAATGATACCTCACTTGTGTGGGTAGGCCTAGCGCCGGAGACAGGATATGCCCCAAAACACAACATGGACACATCCCATTTTTTCACAGAAAACAGAGGTGTTTTTTGCAAAGTGCCTACCTGTAGATTTTGGCCTCTAGCTCAGCCGGCACCTAGGGAAACCTACCAAACCTGTGCATTTTTGAAAACTAGAGACCTAGGGGAATCCAAGATGGGATGACTTGTGGGTCTCTGTCCAGGTTCTGTTTACCCAGAATCCTTTGCAAACCTCAACATTTGGCTAAAAAAACACATTTTCCATACATTTTGGTGACAGAAAGTTCTGGAATCTGAGAGGAGCCACAAATTTCCTTCCACCCAGTTTTCCCCCAAGTCTCCCGATAACAATGATACCTCACTTGTGTGGGTAGGCCTAGCGCCCGAGACAGGATATGCCCCAAAACACAACATGGACACATCCCATTTTTTCACAGAAAACAGAGGTGTTTTTTGCAAAGTGCCTACCTGTAGATTTTGGCCTTTAGCTCAGCCGGCACCTAGGGAAACTTACCAAACCTGTGCATTTTTTAAAACTAGAGACCTAGGGAATCCAGGATGGGGTGACTTGTGGGGCTCTGTCCAGGTTCTGTTACCCAGAATCCTTTGCAAATCTCAAAATTTGGCTAAAAAAACAAATTTTTCTCACATTTTGGTGACAGAAAGTTATGGAATCTGAGAGGAGCCACAAATTTCCTTCCACCCAGTGTTCCCCCAATTCTCCCGATAACAATGATACCTCACTTGTGTGGGTAGGCCTAGCGCCCGAGACAGGATATGCCCCAAAACACAACATGGACACATCCCATTTTTTCACAGAAAACAGAGGTGTTTTTTGCAAAGTGCCTACCTGTAGATTTTGGCCTCTAGCTCAGCCGGCACCTAGGGAAACCTACCAAACCTGTGCATTTTTGAAAACTAGAGACCTAGGGGAATCCAAGATGGGGTGACTTGTGGGTCTCTGTCCAGGTTCTGTTACCCAGAATCCTTTGCAAACCTCAACATTTGGCTAAAAAAACATATTTTCCTCACATTTTGGTGACAGAAAGTTCTGGAATCTGAGAGGAGCAACAAATTTCCTTCCACCCAGTGTTCCCCCAAGTCTCCCGATAACAATGATACCTCACTTGTGTGGGTAGGCCTACCGCCCGAGACAAGATATGCCCCAAAACACAACATGGACACATCCCTTTTTTTCACAGAAAACAGAGGTGTTTTTTGCAAAGTGCCTACCTGTAGATTTTGGCCTCTAGCTCAGCCGGCACCTAGGGAAACCTACCAAACCTGTGCATTTTTGAAAACTAGAGACCTAGGGGAATCCAGGATGGGGTGACTTGTGGGGCACTGATCAGGTTCTGTTACCCAGAATCCTTTGCAAATCTCAAAATTTGGCTAAAAAAAACACATTTTCCTCACATTTCGATGACAGAAAGTTATGGAATCTGAGAGGAGCCACAAATTTCCTTCCACCCAGCGTTCCCTTAAGTCTCCCGATAAAAATGATACCTCACTTGTGTGGGTAGGCCTAGCGCCCGAGACAGGATATGCCCCAAAACACAACATGGACACATCCCATTTTTTCACAGAAAACAGAGGTGTTTTTTGCAAAGTGCCTACCTGTAGATTTTGGCCTCTAGCTCAGCCGGCACCTAGGGAAACCTACCAAACCTGTGCATTTTTGAAAACTAGAGACCTAGGGGAATCCAAGGTGGGGTGACTTGTGGGGCTCTGTCCAGGTTCTGTTACCCAGAATCCTTTGCAAACCTCAGCATTTGGCTAAAAAAACACATTTTCCTCACATTTTGGTGACAGAAAGTTCTGAAATCTGAGAGGAGCCAAAAATTTCCTTCCACCCAGTGTTCCCCCAAGTCTCCCGATAACAATGATACCTCACTTGTGTGGGTAGGCCTAGCGCCCGAGACAGAATATGCCCCAAAACACAACATGGACACATCCCATTTTTTCACAGAAAACAGAGGTGTTTTTTGCAAAGTGCCTACCTGTAGATTTTGGCCTCTAGCTCAGCCAGCACCTAGGGTGCCTACCTGTGCATTTTTGAAAACTAGAGACCTAGGGGAATCCAGGATGGGGTGACTTGTGGGGCACTGATCAGGTTCTGTTACCCAGAATCCTTTGCAAATCTCAAAATTTGGCTAAAAAAACAAAATTTCCTCACATTTCGGTGACAGAAAGTTATGGAATCTGAGAGGAGCCACAAATTTCCTTCCACCCAGCGTTCCCCCAAGTCTCCCGATAAAAATGATACCTCACTTGTGTGGGTAGGCCTAGCGCCCGAGACAGGATATGCCCCAAAACACAACATGGACACATCCCATTTTTTCACAGAAAACAGAGGTGTTTTTTGCAAAGTGCCTACCTGTAGATTTTGGCCTCTAGCTTAGCCGGCACCTAGGGAAACCTACCAAACCTGTGCATTTTTGAAAACTAGAGACCTAGGGGAATCCAAGGTGGGGTGACTTGTGGGGCTCTGTCCAGGTTCTGTTACCCAGAATCCTTTGCAAACCTCAACATTTGGCTAAAAAAAGACATTTTCCTCACTTTTTGGTGACCGAAAGTTCTGAAATCTGAGAGGAGCCACAAATTTCCTTCCACCCATTGTTCCCCCAAGTCTCCCGATAACAATGATACCTCACTTGTGTGGGTAGGCCTAGCGCCCGAGACAGAATATGCCCCAAAACACAACATGGACACGTCCCATTTTTTCACAGAAAACAGAGGTGTTTTTTGCAAAGTGCCTACCTGTAGATTTTGGCCTCTAGCTCAGCCGGCACCTAAGGAAACCTACCAAACCTGTGCATTTTTGAAAACTAGAGACCTAGGGGAATCCAGGATGGGGTGACTTGTGGGGCTCTGATCAGGTTCTGTTACCCAGAATCCTTTGCAAACCTCATAATTTGGCTAAAAAAACACATTTTCCTCACATTTTGGTGACAGAAAGTTCTGGAATCAGAGAGGAGCCACAAATTTCCTTCCACCCAGTGTTCCCCCAAGTCTCCCGATAACAATGATACCTCACTTGTGTGGGTAGGCCTAGCGCCCGAGACAGGATATGCCCCAAAACACAACATGGACACATCCCATTTTTTCACAGAAAACAGAGGTGTTTTTTGCAAAGTGCCTACCTGTAGATTTTGGCCTTTAGCTTAGCCGGCACCTAGGGAAACCTACCAAACCTGTGCATTTTTGAAAACTAGTGACCTAGGGGAATTCAGGATGGGGTGACTTGTGGGGCTCTGATCAGGTTCTGTTACCCAGAATCCTTTGCAAATCTCAAAATTTGGCTAAAAAAACACATTTTTCTCACATTTTGGTGACAGAAAGTTATGGAATCTGAGAGGAGCCACAAATTTCCTTCCACCCAGTGTTCCCCCAATTCTCCCGATAACAATGATACCTCACTTGTGTGGGTAGGCCTAGCGCCGGAGACAGGATATGCCCCAAAACACAACATGGACACATCCCATTTTTTCACAGAAAACAGAGGTGTTTTTTGCAAAGTGCCTACCTGTAGATTTTGGCCTCTAGCTCAGCCGGCACCTAGGGAAACCTACCAAACCTGTGCATTTTTGAAAACTAGAGACCTAGGGGAATCCAAGATGGGGTGACTTGTGGGTCTCTGTCCAGGTTCTGTTACCCAGAATCCTTTGCAAACCTCAACATTTGGCTAAAAAAACATATTTTCCTCACATTTTGGTGACAGAAAGTTCTGGAATCTGAGAGGAGCCACAAATTTCCTTCCACCCAGTGTTCCCCCAAGTCTCCCGATAACAATGATACCTCACTTGTGTGGGTAGGCCTAGCGCCCGAGACAGAATATGCCCCAAAACACAACATGGACACATCCCATTTTTTCATAGAAAACAGAGGTGTTTTTTGCAAAGTGCCTACCTGTAGATTTTGGCCTCTAGCTCAGCCAGCACCTAGGGTGCCTACCTGTGCATTTTTGAAAACTAGAGACCTAGGGGAATCCAGGATAGGGTGACTTGTGGGGCACTGATCAGGTTCTGTTACCCAGAATCCTTTGCAAATCTCAAAATTTGGCTAAAAAAGCAAAAATTTCCTCACATTTCGGTGACAGAAAGTTATGGAATCTGAGAGGAGCCACAAATTTCCTTCCACCCAGCGTTCCCCCAAGTCTCCCGATAAAAATGATACCTCACTTGTGTGGGTAGGCCTAGCGCCCGAGACAGGATATGCCCCAAAACACAACATGGACACATCCCATTTTTTCACAGAAAACAGAGGTGTTTTTTGCAAAGTGCCTACCTGTAGATTTTGGCCTCTAGCTCAGCCGGCACCTAGGGAAACCTACCAAACCTGTGCATTTTTGAAAACTAGAGACCAAGGGGAATCCAAAGTGGGGTGACTTGTGGGGCTCTGTCCAGGTTCTGTTACCCAGAATCCTTTGCAAACCTCAACATTTGGCTAAAAAAACACATTTTCCTCACTTTTTGGTGACCGAAAGTTCTGAAATCTGAGAGGAGCCACAAATTTCCTTCCACCCAGTGTTCCCCCAAGTCTCCCGATAACAATGATACCTCACTTGTGTGGGTAGGCCTAGCGCCCGAGACAGAATATGCCCCAAAACACAACATGGACACGTCCCATTTTTTCACAGAAAACAGAGGTGTTTTTTGCAAAGTGCCTACCTGTAGATTTTGGCCTCTAGCTCAGCCGGCACCTAAGGAAACCTACCAAACCTGTGCATTTTTGCAAACTAGAGACCTAGGGGAATCCAGGATGGGGTGACTTGTGGGGCTCTGATCAGGTTCTGTTACCCAGAATCCTTTGCAAACCTCATAATTTGGCTAAAAAAACACATTTTCCTCACATTTTGGTGACAGAAAGTTCTGGAATCAGAGAGGAGCCACAAATTTCCTTCCACCCAGTGTTCCCCCAAGTCTCCCGATAACAATGATACCTCACTTGTGTGGGTAGGCCTAGCGCCCGAGACAGGATATGCCCCAAAACACAACATGGACACATCCCATTTTTTCACAGAAAACAGAGATGTTTTTTGCAAAGTGCCTACCTGTAGATTTTGGCCTTTAGCTTAGCCGGCACCTAGGGAAACCTACCAAACCTGTGCATTTTTGAAAACTAGTGACCTAGGGGAATTCAGGATGGGGTGACTTGTGGGGCTCTGATCAGGTTCTGTTACCCAGAATCCTTTGCAAATCTCAAAATTTGGCTAAAAAAACAAATTTTTCTCACATTTTGGTGACAGAAAGTTATGGAATCTGAGAGGAGCCACAAATTTCCTTCCACCCAGTGTTCCCCCAATTCTCCCGATAACAATGATACCTCACTTGTGTGGGTAGGCCTAGCGCCCGAGACAGGATATGCCCCAAAACACAACATGGACACATCCCATTTTTTCACAGAAAACAGAGGTGTTTTTTGCAAAGTGCCTACCTGTAGATTTTGGCCTCTAGCTCAGCCGGCACCTAGGGAAACCTACCAAACCTGTGCATTTTTGAAAACTAGAGACCTAGGGGAATCCAAGATGGGGTGACTTGTGGGTCTCTGTCCAGGTTCTGTTACCCAGAATCCTTTGCAAACCTCAACATTTGGCTAAAAAAACATATTTTCCTCACATTTTGGTGACAGAAAGTTCTGGAATCTGAGAGGAGCCACAAATTTCCTTCCACCCAGTGTTCCCCCAAGTCTCCCGATAACAATGATACCTCACTTGTGTGGGTAGGCCTACCGCCAGAGACAAGATATGCCCCAAAACACAACATGGACACATCCCATTTTTTCACAGAAAACAGAGGTGTTTTTTGCAAAGTGCCTACCTGTAGAATTTGGCCTTTAGCTCAGCCGGCACCTAGGGAAACTGACCAAACCTGTGCATTTTTGAAAACTAGAGACCTAGGGAAACAAGGATGGGGTGACTTGTGGGGCTCTGATTAGGTTCTGTTACCCAGAATCCTTTGCAAACCTCAAAATGTGGCTAAAAAAACACATTTTCCTCACATTTTGGTGACAGAAAGTTCTGGAATCAGAGAGGAGCCACAAATTTCCTTCCACCCAGTGTTCCCCCAAGTCTCCCGATAACAATCATACCTCACTTGTGTGGGTAGGCCTAGCGCCCGAGACAGGATATGCCCCAAAACACAACATGGACACATCCCATTTTTTCACAGAAAACAGAGGTGTTTTTTGCAAAGTGCCTACCTGTAGATTTTGGCCTCTAGCTCATCCGGCACCTAGGGAAACCTACCAAACCTGTGCATTTTTGAAAACTGGAGACCTAGGGGAATCCAAGATGGGGTGACTTGTGGGTCTCTGTCCAGGTTCTGTTACCCAGAATCCTTTGCAAACCTCAACATTTGGCTAATAAAAACACATTTTCCTCACATTTTGGTGACAGAAAGTTCTGGAATCAGAGAGGAGCTACAAATTTCCTTCCACCCAGTGTTCCCCCAAGTCTCCCGATAACAATGATACCTCACTTGTGTGGGTAGGCCTAGCACCCGAGACAGGATATGCCCCAAAACACAACATGGACACATCCCATTTTTTCACAGAAAACAGAGGTGTTTTTTGCAAAGTGCCTACCTGTAGATTTTGGCCTCTAGCTCAGCCGGCACCTAGGGAAACCTACCAAACCTGTGCATTTTTATAAACTAGAGACCTAGGGAATCCAGGATGGGGTGACTGGTGGGGCTCTGATCAGGTTTTGTTACCCAGAATCCTTTGCAAATCTCAAAATTTGGCTAAAAAAACACATTTTTCTCACATTTTGGTGACAGAAAGTTATGGAATCTGAGAGGAGCCACAAATTTCCTTCCACCCAGTGTTCCCCCAATTCTCCCGATAACAATGATACCTCACTTGTGTGGGTAGGCCTAGCGCCCGAGACAGGATATGCCCCAAAACACAACATGGACACATCCCATTTTTTCACAGAAAACAGAGGTGTTTTTTGCAAAGTGCCTACCTGTAGATTTTGGCCTCTAGCTCAGCCGGCACCTAGGGAAATCTACCAAACCTGTGCATTTTTGAAAACTAGAGACCTAGGGGAATACAAGATGGGGTGACTTGTGGGTCTCTGTCCAGGTTCTGTTACCCAAAATCCTTTGCAAACCTCAACATTTGGCTAAAAAAACATATTTTCCTCACATTTTGGTGACAGAAAGTTCTGGAATCTGAGAGGAGCCACAAATTTCCTTCCACCCAGTGTTCCCCCAAGTCTCCCGATAACAATGATACCTCACTTGTGTGGATAGGCCTACCGCCCGAGACAAGATATGCCCCAAAACACAACATGGACACATCCCATTTTTTCACAGAAAACAGAGGTGTTTTTTGCAAAGTGCCTACCTGTAGATTTTGGCCTTTAGCTCAGCCGGCACCTAGGGAAACTGACCAAACCTGTGCATTTTTGAAAACTAGAGACCTAGGGAAACAAGGATGGGGTGACTTGTGGGGCTCTGATCAGGTTCTGTTACCCAGAATCCTTTGCAAACCTCAAAATGTGGCTAAAAAAACACATTTTCCTCACATTTTGGTGACAGAAAGTTCTGGAATCAGAGAGGAGCCACAAATTTCCTTCCACCCAGTGTTCCCCCAAGTCTCCCGATAACAATGATACCTCACTTGTGTGGGTAGGCCTAGCGCCCGAGACAGGATATGCCCCAAAACACAACATGGACACATCCCATTTTTTCAAAGAAAACAGAGGTGTTTTTTGCAAAGTGCCTACCTGTAGATTTTGGCCTTTAGCTCAGCCGGCACCTAGGGAAACTGACCAAACCTGTGCATTTTTGAAAACTAGAGACCTAGGGAAACAAGGATGGGGTGACTTGTGGGGCTCTGATCAGGTTCTGTTACCCAGAATCCTTTGCAAACCTCAAAATGTGGCTAAAAAAACAAATTTTCCTCACATTTTGGTGACAGAAAGTTCTGGAATCAGAGAGGAGCCACAAATTTCCTTCCACCCAGTGTTCCCCCAAGTCTCCCGATAACAATGATACCTCACTTGTGTGGGTAGGCCTAACGCCCGAGACAGGATATGCCCCAAAACACAACATGGACACATCCCATTTTTTCACAGAAAACAGAGGTGTTTTTTGCAAAGTGCCTACCTGTAGATTTTGGCCTCTAGCTCAGCCGGCACCTAGGGAAACCTACCAAACCTGTGCATTTTTTAAAACTGGAGACCTAGGGGAATCCATGATGGGGTGAATTGTGGGTCTCTGTCCAGGTTCTGTTACCCAGAATCCTTTGCAAACCTCAACATTTGGCTAAAAAAAACACATTTTCCTCACATTTTGGTGACAGAAAGTTCTGGAATCTGAGAGGAGCCACAAATTTCCTTCCACCCAGTGTTCCCCCAAGTCTCCCGATAACAATGATACCTCACTTGTGTGGGTAGGCCTAGCGCCCGAGACAGGATATGCCCCAAAACACAACATGGACACATCCCATTTTTTCACAGAAAGCAGAGGTGTTTTTTGCAAAGTGCCTACCTGTAGATTTTGGCCTCTAGCTCAGCCGGCACCTAGGGAAACCTACCAAACCTGTGCATTTTTGAAAACTAGAGACCTAGGCGAATCCAAGATGGGGTGACTTGTGGGTCTCTGTCCAGGTTCTGTTACCCAGAATCCTTTGCAAACCTCAACATTTGGCTAAAAAAACACATTTTCCTCACATTTTGGTGACAGAAAGTTCTGGAATCAGAGAGGAGCTACAAATTTCCTTCCACCCAGTGTTCCCCCAAGTCTCCCGATAACAATGATACCTCACTTGTGTGGGTAGGCCTAGCGCCCGAGACAGGATATGCCCCAAAACACAACATGGACACATCCCATTTTTTCACAGAAAACAGAGGTGTTTTTTGCAAAGTGCCTACCTGTAGATTTTGGCCTCTAGCTCAGCCGGCAGCTAGGGAAACCTACCAAACCTGTGCATTGTTGAAAACTAGAGACCTAGGGGAATTTAAGATGGGGTGACTTGTGGGTCTCTGTCCAGGTTCTGTTACCCAGAATCCTTTGCAAACCTCAACATTTGGCTAAAAAAAACACATTTTCCTCACATTTTGGTGACAGAAAGTTCTGGAATCTGAGAGGAGCCACAAATTTCCTTCCACCCAGTGTTCCCCCAAGTTTCCCGATAACAATGATACCTCACTTGTGTGGGTAGGCCTAGCGCCCGAGACAGGATATGCCCCAAAACACAACATGGACACATCCCATTTTTTCACAGAAAGCAGAGGTGTTTTTTGCAAAGTGCCTACCTGTAGATTTTGGCCTCTAGCTCAGCCGGCACCTAGGGAAACCTACCAAACCTGTGCATTTTTGAAAACTAGAGACCTAGGGGAATCCATGATGGGGTGACTTGTGGGTCTCTGTCCAGGTTCTGTTACCCAGAATCCTTTGCAAACCTCAACATTTGGCTAAAAAAAACACATTTTCCTCACATTTTGGTGACAGAAAGTTCTGGAATCTGAGAGGAGCCACAAATTTCCTTCCACCCAGTGTTCCCCCAATTCTCCCGATAACAATGATACCTCACTTGTGTGGGTAGGCCTAGCGCCCGAGACAGGATATACCCCAAAACACAACATGGACACATCCCATTTTTTCACAGAAAACAGAGGTGTTTTTTGCAAAGTGCCTACCTGTAGATTTTGGCCTTTAGCTCAGCCGGCACATAGGGAAACTTACCAAACCTGTGCATTTTTTAAAACTAGAGACCTAGGGAATCCAGGATGGGGTGACTTGTGGGGCTCTGTCCAGGTTCTGTTACCCAGAATCCTTTGCAAACCTCAAAATGTGGCTTAAAAAACACATTTTCCTCACATTTTGGTGACAGAAAGTTCTGGAATCAGAGAGGAGCCACAAATTTCCTTCCACCCAGTGTTCCCCCAAGTCTCCCGATAACAATGATACCTCACTTGTGTGGGTAGGCCTAGCGCCCGAGACAGGATATGCCCCAAAACACAACATGGACAGATCCCATTTTTTCACAGAAAACAGAGGTGTTTTTTGCAAAGTGCCTACCTGTAGATTTTGGCCTCTAGCTCAGCCGGCACCTAGGGAAACCTACCAAACCTGTGCATTTTTGAAAACTAGAGACCTAGGGGAATCCAAGATGGGGTGACTTGTGGGTCTCTGTCCAGGTTCTGTTACCCAGAATCCTTTGCAAACCTCAACATTTGGCTAAAAAAACACATTTTCCATACATTTTGGTGACAGAAAGTTCTGGAATCTGAGAGGAGCCACAAATTTCCTTCCACCCAGTTTTCCCCCAAGTCTCCCGATAACAATGATACCTCACTTGTGTGGGTAGGCCTAGCGCCCGAGACAGGATATGCCCCAAAACACAACATGGACACATCCCATTTTTTCACAGAAAACAGAGGTGTTTTTTGCAAAGTGCCTACCTGTAGATTTTGGCCTTTAGCTCAGCCGGCACCTAGGGAAACTTACCAAACCTGTGCATTTTTTAAAACTAGAGACCTAGGGAATCCAGGATGGGGTGACTTGTGGGGCTCTGTCCAGGTTCTGTTACCCAGAATCCTTTGCAAACCTCAAAATGTGGCTAAAAAAACACATTTTCCTCACATTTTGGTGACAGAAAGTTCTGGAATCAGAGAGGAGCCACAAATTTCCTTCCACCCAGTGTTCCCCCAAGTCTCCCGATAACAATGATACCTCACTTGTGTGGGTAGGCCTAGCGCCCGAGACAGGATATGCCCCAAAACACAACATGGATACATCCCATTTTTTCACAGAAAACAGAGGTGTTTTTTGCAAAGTGCCTACCTGTAGATTTTGGCCTCTAGCTCAGCCGGCACCTAGGGAAACCTACCAAACATGTGCATTTTTGAAAACTAGAGACCTAGGGGAATCCAAGATGGGGTGACTTGTGGGTCTCTGTACAGGTTCTGTTACCCAGAATCCTTTGCAAACCTCAACATTTGGCTAAAAAAACACATTTTCCTCACATTTTGGTGACAGAAAGTTCTGGAATCTGAGAGGAGCCACAAATTTCCTTCCACCCAGTGTTCCCCCAAGTCTCCCGATAACAATGATACCTCACTTGTGTGGGTAGGCCTAGCGCCCAAGACAGGATATGCCCCAAAACACAACATGGACACATCCCATTTTTTCACAGAAAACAGAGGTGTTTTTTGCAAAGTGCCTACCTGTAGATTTTGGCCTTTAGCTCAGCCGGCACCTAGGGAAACCTACCAAACCTGTGCATGTTTGAAAACTAGAGACCTAGGGGAATTCAGGATGTGGTGACTTGTGGGGCACTGATCAGGTTCTGTTACCCAGAGTCCTTTGCAAATCTCAAAATTTGGCTAAAAAAACACATTTTCCTCAAATTTTGGTGACAGAAAGTTATGGAATCTGAGAGGAGCCACAAATTTCCTTCCACCCAGTGTTCCCCCAATTCTCCCGATAACAATGATACCTCACTTGTGTGGGTAGGCCTAGCGCCCGAGACAGGATATGCCCCAAAACACAACATGGATACATCCCATTTTTTCACAGAAAACAGAGGTGTTTTTTGCAAAGTGCCTACCTGTAGATTTTGGCCTCTAGCTCAGCCGGCACCTAGGGAAACCTACCAAATCGGTGCATTTTTTAAAACTGGAGACCTAGGGGAATCCAGGATGGGGTGACTTGTGGGGCTCTGATCAGGTTCTGTTACCCAGAATCCTTTGCAAACCTCAACATTTGGCTAAAAAAACACATTTTCCTCACATTTTGGTGACAGAAAGTTCTGGAATCTGAGATGAGCCACAAATTTCCTTCCACGTAGTGTTCCCCCAAGTCTCCCGATAACAATGATACCTCACTTGTGTGGGTAGGCCTAGCGCCCGAGACAGGATATGCCCCAAAACACAACATGGACACATCCCATTTTTTCACAGAAAGCAGAGGTGTTTTTTGCAAAGTGCCTACCTGTAGATTTTGGCCTTTAGCTCAGCTGGCACCTAGGGAAACCTACCAAACCTGTGCATTTTTTAAAACGAGAGACCTAGGGGAATCCAGGATGGGGTGACTTGTGGGGCTCTGATCAGGTTCTGTTACCCAGAATCCTTTGTAAATCTCAAAATTTGGCTAAAAAAAACACATTTTCCTCACATTTTGGTGACAGAAAGTTATGGAATCTGAGAGGAGCCACAAATTTCCTTCCACCCAGCGTTCCCCCAAGTCTCCCGATAAAAATGATACCTCACTTGTGTGGGTGGGCCAGGTGCCTGCAACAGAATAAGGCCCAAAACTTGTAGAGATAGATACATCTTTAGGCTGACTCTGCTTGGGGACCCACACAAGCAAGGTGTCATTTTACTTGGGAGACTGAGGGGAACGCTGGGGAGTAGGAATTTTGTGCTGGAGCGGTGATCGTACAAACGAAAGTCAGGAAAATATGCTTTTTTAAGCAAATTTTGAGGTTTGAGAGGAGTCTGGGTAAGAAAATGTTGGGGGATCCACGCAAGCAACACCTCCCTGGACTCCCTGGGGTGTCTAGTTTTAAAAAATGTCTGGGTTTGGTAGGTTTCCCTAGATGAAGGCCGTACCCAGTACCAAAAACACAGGTGCCCCCTCACCCCCAAACACAGGTAGTTTTGTAATATATCATTTTGATGTGTCCACATACGTCTGTGATGTGCCAAACACTAAGATTGTGAAAAGAAACACACTTAGGTTATGTGAAAAAGACCCCTCACCCACCAACCAAGTTGGTGGCATGCTTCATCATCGGGGTCCCACCCGAGGCACCTAGCGTGTCGCAAGTGTGCAGCGACGCCTGACTACAGCGGGGCAGGTTTTGTCATTTTTACCACACATACTGGTTGGATTTGGCACGAGGGTGAGTGATGGTTCAGTGGATCAAATTTTATTAACAAGAGATTTCCCAAAAATGAAATGCACTGTTAATAACTGAAAGGCAAAAAACTGAACCAATGACTCACAGCTCGTGAGCTGTAAAGCTGCGACAAGGCACCAACCGCTTTACAGTCCATTCACACACCTTTCGCACATGACACGCACAAGACCATTCACACCACCAGCCACGGGCCCAGAACATTACAACACTCACATCGACAGACAGCGCCACTCAAGGGCCCATCACTTACATACACCCACATGCCTGATACAGCAATCACACCAGCTGATGGCAGTGTGTGGACTGGTGTTTGGCTGGCAGTGTGTTGCAGTAGCCAACAGCAAGTCAATATGTACACTATGTACACCCTCAGCCAAGCCCCACTCCACACACAATGGCATCCCTTTTTTTTTTTTTTTAAACAAAGAAACCCCTAACTAATTAGAAATCATTACAAAACTACAAACACAAACGCTCTAACTAAGTACATGACAGAAATGCTAACCATGAAACTGAACACATGAAAATACAAAACAGACATGAGTTTACACTCATGGTTGTTCCCAGTAATTCTTCTGGGTATGGTAATTCTTAAAACAACCACCCACACACAGCCCAGGCTTTGAAGGACAATCTGGGCAGTACATTCGAGTCTCTCTCCGGATACCTCTTCGAAAACACACTCTACATTTCTTAGCTGGAAAGTCTTTTTTGGGTGTGGGAGGAATGTGCTCAGCAAAGTGGCGATCTTTCAATCTAGCCACATCCTCCACCACTGCTTCTCTAGGAACTCTGGCCTGTTCCACCACAATAAGGCTCTCTATCATTGACTCCTGAAATTTTACAAATGTCATCTTTGACTCTGGAGACCTATCCTTAAACACAATAAAAGCATTAAAAGTTGCTAAGTGGAAGAGGTGAATTGCTAAATTCTTATACCAAACGTAAGACTTACGAATAGCAGTATAAGGTTCCAACCTCTGATCAACTCTATCTAAACCTCCCATGTGCTTATTATAATCTAAAATGCACACAGGTTTGCGCACTTCAGCAACCTGACCCCAAACAGTCACGGGGGAAGTACTCTCATCATGGATGGTACTTAGCATGTAGACATCCCTCCTGTTTGAAAACTTCAAAGCTAGCAGCTCTTCATTCCGCAAGGCACTGCACTGTCCCCTCTCAAGTTTTTTACAGACAAGCTCACATGGATAGCCTTTCCAGTTACAACGAATTGTGCCACAAGCAACAGTGTCCACTCTAAACAATTCCTTGAACAACTGCACTCCAGTGTAAAAGTTATCTACATGCAAATGGTGACCTTTGTTGAACAGTCGTCTACAAGTTCAGACACAATTTTCTCAGTAACTCCAAAAGTGGGAGGACAACCAGGGGGGGTCAATACTGGATTCCCCACCAGTGTAGAAACGGAAATTATACACATATCCTGTACTACTTTCAGACAGCATATACAATTTAATTCCACATCGTGCCCTCTTGCTAGGAATGTACTGCCTAAAAACCAAACGACCCTTGAAGAGGACCAAAGACTCGTCCGCAGCTATTTCTTTGCCTGGAACATAGACCTCTGAAAAACAATCTACAAAATGATCAAGGACAGGCCTAATCGTAAAAAGACGGTCAGAATCAGGGTGATCTTGTGGCAAGGCTAATGCATTGTCAATAAAATGCAGCATCCTAAGAAGAAGCAAATACCGATTACGACTCATTGCTGCAGGAAATATAGCTGTTGCCATCAAGGGACTAGTAGACCAATAAGAAGCCAGTGACGACTTCCTTATCAACCCCATCAAAAGAGTCAAACCTAAAAACCTTTTTATCTCCTCCAAATTTGTGGGAGTCCACTGGGCAGCTCGAAAGTGCGGCCTAAGTCTAGCAGCGTTGTCCCTCAAATACTGCTCCGCATACAAATTAGTCTGCTCAACAATCTCTTCCAAAAACACATCATCCACAAATAACTCAAAGAAGTTGACAGGCAAAAAGTTCTCAGTATTGACTCTCCACCCCGGGAGACCAGTAAAGGCAGGCAACTCTGGCTGCTCCATGTTTGGGGCAACCCAGAGTTCAGGTCTTCTAACGGGAAACCTTTCAGCCCCAGGTTGCTGCACTAATGGCACATCAGTGTCCTCCTCTGAAACAGGCCCTTCATCTGCACTGAGTGTGGCTTCCTCATCAGAAGATTCCTCTCCGGCAGAAACTTCACTGCCAGAATCCCTCACTTCCTCCTCTGCCTCAGATGCAGAGTCCGTCTCATAATCATGATCAGACAATGACTCAAAAAGCATACCAACCACCTGCTAAGCGGTCATCCTGCGGCGAGCCATGATCTTTCCTACTAAAATTAACTGGACAAATGCGCCACCAACAACCAGCACTTTGTAAGATAAGTAATAAAGTGTAGCTTTATTAGTAAGAGTTATGAATTCAAAACTATACCGCTCACTTGCCAGAAAAAGCTTGAATCACCAGCAACTACTCTGCACAGACACAGCAATCACCAATGATATCCCACTAAAAAGAAAGAAAGAAAAGCAAATTAGAACTAAGACAACACAAATATCATTGTGCATAAATCTAAGGACAATTTCACACAAACCTGCATTTAGTACACCACCTACAAACATGTCATTCATGCATGGCAACAATACTCCTTTGGAGTAAATTGTTTTTACTTACCTAAAACATGCAACTATGCAAACCGCAGGTCAACCACCGCCAAAACTGCAAGGAGCCACAGCAAAGAAAGCAAAAGCTTTGAACTAGAACAAAAAGGAGGAAAACAATGATCACAAATGCAAATACTTCGTCAGTTGACAAACATCCCACCATCAAGCATTTAGAAATTGGTGCCTTATTGGATTCTGCCATAGGGGCAGATGGGCCTAATAAAAAATAGGCCTATCTGCCCCAAGGAGGGCAGAAAATACCTTTAGTAGTGTGTCCCCAAGGGCCCACCCCCAAACAAAAAACAAACCAGACACACACACTATCCCTGGTGCCTACGTGGCTTCTGCCCCCCTTGGGGGCAGATGGGCCTAAAATAAATAGGCCCATCTGCCCCCAAGGGGGACAGAAATGGCCAACAGTTCAATTCCCCCCTTGGGGGGGGTGCCCCTTGCCGAAGGGGACGCCCCCACATAAATAAACATATTTTTTAAAAACCCTGTCGTTCTAGTGGTTTCTGCCCCCCTTGGGGGCAGATCAGCCTAAAAATAATAGGCTGATCTGTCCCTAAAGGGGGCAGAAATGGCCTTGGTACACGTGCCCCCAAACAGGGGGTGACCCTTGCCCAAGGGGCCACCCCCCCCCCACTAACACACACACACACTATCCCTGGTGTCTAAGTGGCTTCTGCCCCCCTTGGGGGCAGATCAGCCTAAAAATAATAGGCCGACCTGCCCCCAAGGGGACGCTCCCAAATACAAGCATTTAAAAAATAGTTTTAAAAAAAACTATTCACTGGATCAGACTTTTACCCCCTGCTCAGAGCAGATGTAAAATTAACACAGGGCTTTTCTCTATGAGGCCTCCTCGCATTTCTGGAGTAGCGTAACTTTTTTGTATGAGTTTAGCATCAATAGATGCGGCAGAATTTCTGAAAACATGCGCTATGAAGCTCTGTATTGTAAATACAGCGCATCCATGGCATCGTTAGGGGATTGTAGAAGAGTGCAAGAAATCCCAGATTCTTGTTAATGAGGCCTACAATTTACTGTGGAAGAGACTACATGGAAAATCTCTGGCCAGAAAAGTAACAGAATGCTCGCAGCTTGTAGTTTATAAAAGGCTATTTTCTTTTTTTGGTTCCTTTTCAGGGTCGAGCGTGCAAGTGCTCTGGCCCCTGTTGTAATCTCGCTGTGCGCTTTTAACCACACCTATGTCAGGCCCATCAATTTTGTTGGTTTGTGGGCTTGCCTTTTAAAATACGATTGATTTCATTTGTGAAAGGCATGCATATGTCATGCCTTTTCCGGTGTTTAGCCCTCCTCGACAGCACCGCTAAACTACTAAAACATACCACACTCCATGTTTTCCGCATGGCTTCTGGACTACTTTTTCCTTTTATTTCCTATGCAGCGCGATCTCGCTGGGCAGTAGTTGAGCACTTTGCATGACATCGACCCTGTTACATAGATAATTGCATAACTGCTGATACGTTTGACTTCAAGAGAACTTCTGTTGCCTTTTGTGTGCTCCTTCAAGCTCATGCTCATGGTGTGGTGCTTTAAATCGGCTCACTTATGTAAAACTGTATTACTTAGCATTTTAAATTTATGTGACAAGAAAAGTCTGGTTAGGACTTTACAACGCTAATAGCTCTAAGTCGAACAAATGCGAGACCCATTGCATTGCAAATGCTTGGTTTTTTTTTTTCTTATCTTTTAAATTACAGCCACACAGAGCACGCTGAAACAAGTGAGAGGCAACATGTTGGCGCTATGTAAAGTGCCTACATGTATGAAGATGATCTTCTGGACCCCTAACAGCCACCATGTTAGGAGGAATTGAGAATATTTTTTTTCTTGTTTTTTTTCTCACACTGCTTCTAATATGGGTCTAAATTATGGAACGCTACATTTGCAGGTCCTGGTTCTGTGGCTTGTCCTAATTTGTACTACAGTTTACTTCTGTGTTACATATTCAGTAGTATATTGCACTGCAATGGTGGAGCAGTTAAGTGCTGATAATGGCCTATAATGGCACAATATTGACTTTTGCTGGGTCACATTAAAGTTCTGGCTGTACATACTGCTTATGCACAGCTGAGGCTACAGGAGCCAGGGGACTGATGCAATTTGGATTTGTAAAGCCATTGCAAGTCACTTTGCAAATTGAAGTTCTGAATTGACAGCGCACAAAGTTACTTTGTGATTCGTTATTGCTATTAAGAACTGGCAATGTACCCACTTCCAGCCCTTGCAAATTAAATGGGATGGGAGGGTGGTAAAGGGAAGTTCTTAATTTGTAAAGAAATAAGTGCCAGAGTCATTGTCCAGAGATCACTGTAGCTTGCACCACCTAAAGCGCTACTAATGACAATTTAGACGTTTTATACTTTAAAGGTGACTAATACCTGCCACCCAAGCTATTTTTACAGCTTTGGTTGGCACATAATAATCATTTTTAATGTATATGTAAGTAAACAACTGTTGTTGTGTTCATCAAAAAATTAGACAAACAGCACCACAATGTGGCTGGCTGTCATGAGTCCCGGTGTTGACAATTAAGTGCAGCTGTTGAGCACCGGAAACCACCAGCTCAAATTAAGCACTGGTAAAGGGGTGTCCCCTCCTCCGTGTGACTCACATTGTAATGTACAACATCTTGGCAACCAGTTTTGCTGTTGCAGCAGGAAATGCTTAGCCGCTGCCTGAGGCGGGCAGTAAATATTTGAAAAGTAGAAGCTGTCAATATCACAATAACATCTTACTAGTGAAGCTAGTTAAGGCTTAGGACAACAGGAGGTGCAGTCTTGCAGTCCCCATCGCTACAGTTTGAAACACTGTGACCCCTTTCTGTGTGAAGGGCAGAGACTGTCGCTATCAAATTTCCTCTATTGATACTATATAAAATACGCAAAAAATATGTGAAATTGCGTTTTGGCCCAGAAAATGATTGTCTGGCACTTTACCCTGTATTTTTACCGCAAAATGTGTCCAATTCTGATGTCAGTATGCAGTTCAACAATACAGAGCAACGTGGTGCATATTACAACAACATCCATTCGCTTTCTACTCGTCTGTGTAGTTCTTAAGCCTCCAAGATCGGATTTTCACCAAAAAGAATGCTCAGCTATGTGACGTGACGTAACTGCGCCATCTCAAGCATTTCACGTTACAGTCATAATTCAAAAGGGCAGAAATCATGCAGGATTATGACAGCGCAAACATTTCATCAGGTTTGGTCGAGAAGTGTTTGCTGAATAGCCGACTAAGACACACAGCAGCAGAGCCAGCGCAGCCTAAAAGGAAGGTTATGCCTTCCTTCCTCCACGCAGCTCTGATTGCTCAGATATTCCTTGATTTACATTCCAGGCGGTGTCTATCAAGGCAGATGCAATCCACTGGGATCCACATCTGAGCCTTGTTAGAGCCTTCCTTCCCGCAGCATCCGCTGCTGCATCTTGCGTGCGCATCTGTACCCGCTCTCCATCATCACTTATTATTCACCACTGAAGAAGTATCTCTCGCATCAGGACCGACTGCTCGGTAACACAATCTGCATGGGCGATTTCTATCTTGACATCATCTTATCACTTACACAGTCTTCCCAATCCTGCCAGACTCTCACGTGAATTCTGCCTCCAGTTAATAACTGAATGCGGTGACCTATTTTTTTCGGAAAGTATGAACTCGCCAGAAATTATTTAAATAATGCCTCGACTGAAAATAATATTGAATATACATGTGTATCACAGAATGTAACGTGTTTCGTGAGTTTTTTTTTTTACAGCAATAACTAGTGCATGCCTTCTTCCCAATAGTGAGGCCTATTACATAGATTGCACCACAGTCAGTCAATTTTTGTAGTGTATTCATCGATTGCATAGATTCCACGGTGCCAGTGTAATTTTGCACTAAGATTCTGAATATCAGTGATTGCACCTGTGGTCGCGAAATGTCGCAACGACATTTGGACTGACATTTAGGGAAATGGAATGTTGTTATCTGTCGTTGTAGGTCTGTCAAGGCAAATGCCATTTTTGAACTTGTCATGTGGAGTAAATGTCCATGAAGAATGCACTAACATCAGAAGAACATATCACTAGACCCTTTTTTCAATAGATCACCAAATACCTACCTGTTTAGGGTACCTGACGTATGTGTTATTGGTGTTACTTTGTCCAGAAGAAGGCCCCAGGTTACCCGAGTTGGAAAAGTCAGAATTTATTTGTGTGTATAACACCACACAACGCTAATTGAGTAAGATCATTTTTCAGCTCGCTTTGGTGTTTTCTGCCATGCTCAGTTATTGATTGTAAGAAACGAATGCCCAGGTCTTTTCATCCAAGGCAAGGTAGCAACAACATTTTCTGTGCTGAGTTGCACTGCACAAAGACAGTGTTTAGTTTGTAAATAAATTAGTGCCCAAATGTTTACCCAGAAGCCCACGGCAGACGCTGTTGAATGTCAGGGTGCCACATACCAACACTGCATAGTCTCATATCCCCCTTAATCACCCTTCAGTAACTGCCTGCCCCTTTAACTCACTTTTACAGGTTATTTTTCTTTCACGCATTCTCCCTTTTTGACTGTTTTCTGCATTTCACCTTTTTTTGTTTATCCCTCTCTTGCTCCGGATCAAAGTCTGTTGAGGAAAAATAAATGCCGGCCCCCAAAAATAAGTTGTTGTGGGTCCTGTAGTAGGGTCCAAGCCAGCCCCCAGCCTCATACAGAGAATGGTTTGCCCTGTGGGTCACATGTCCCAAAGTAACAATAAACGGGCGAACCGAGATTAAGCAGTTTCGTGTCAGCCAGCAACAAATGTGTAGGATGTTTCTGTGAATGAGGCCGATAACCTGCTCACAGCATCCTGGTGGCTGGCCTTGACACCCAGCCTCCACCAAGAACACAACAACTGGAGACGAGGACAGTCTTCCTCAGTCCTCGCACCAATGACCTGCTGTGCTGGGACCCACAGCACCTCAGCCCGCTGCTTGTCATGCTTTCCACCGGGCATCCAGGAAACCTGATGGGACACCTCCTCTCCTCAGTCATCAGCCACCGGTACATCAAGAAATGAGGCCTACGGCAGGGTACAAGCACCTCGTGTGGTAAGGCCTACTGCTAGGCGGCGCACCGCCACAATGTCAGGCCTTCATTGTCCCACTGCACACAGAGAGACCCAAAGTGGTTTCTGGCTGCTGTCACCAGGATCAGTGCAGGTCTTGTACTCCCCTCCTCCATGTTCCTCATCCAGAAGTGGCAGAAGAGCCCACCAATTTAACTGTCAACACAGGACACCACCTTGGTTGTTCCATATGTCTCTGTCCTCCTCCACCGAGGGGACCACGGGTAATCACAAAGCAGCTGAAAGGATGGAGGGAGAGCTGCAAAAGAACCAAGACACACTTCAGATGCCTTACCTCTGGTACAAACACCACCACAGCATTCCGTCCCACCAGCCACTTATCCACGCGCGTGAGGAAAGCCGCACATGGAATTCATACACACCATTGAACCTTTCTTTGTTTCCAGAGCCCCCTCCTCTCAGACCACAAAGTGGGCAATCTGGATAGATCGCCCTGAAACCTACTTTGCCACTGTAGAGCTAGAAGCAGACAGATGTCAGGTCATGCTCCCTCATCTAGGTGTTGCCACAATACATAAACTGTCCAAAAAGGGAGACAAAACTGGCCCACCTTATACCTACACTATGCTCAAGGCTGCTTTGACCACCCATTTCAAGCCCCAGCCTCACCAGGATTAAGAGCGGATCCTGCTTTACCTAGCTCACCAAACACAAGAACATTCAGTGGACAAACTCTATGCCAGGCTCATTTAACTTACAAACACTTTCACTGTTCCGGATGAACAGGATGAAATCCAGGCTCAGTTCATCTGGGGCTGTTCATCGGTCAAGCTACAACAGCACATACTTCAAGTGCCCCACATGAGGATGGCAGACACCCTCGCTATGGGCCCGTCAAAGGAGTTGTCAAAGTCATGGAAGCCACACTCCAATGCATCATCAAGACTGAACCAGTCAACAAGGTGGTGGGTGTCACATCACCTTGCAGTAAACAAGACTGCCCAAAGATGCCACAGACCAACAAATCATGCAGATGGTGTGGCGGTGCCACCCCACACGCAGGAGACTGCCCGGTAAAAGGAAAGAAATGCTCCACTTGTGAGAAGATGAATCAATGCGCCAATGTCTGTTACTCAACGCCCCACTGAAATGGTTCAGAAAGAAGAAAGATTAACTGTGTATACATGGAGTCAGTGCTCGAAGACGATGATGACATGGATGACAATGCATCAGAAGGAACCGCTCATGTTACATGCAGTCTAACTAACCCAGGACCACAACCTCTATGCCCCACAACTCCACTGGCACTTTGCCCTACCACCACCAGGATATACACTTTTGGCTCCTCCACATGCCTTCCACTTGATGGCTTATTCACCACCATGATCTGTCACCAAGGACAAGCCATGAAAGTGAAAATATACATTGTCAAAGGAGGGGCTGACGTGCTTATCAGCTGCTACACAGGCAAACAACTACGGCTAGTCTAATTTGATTTTGGGATTCATGTCAGCACTGTACACTCACTCTTGAGTGAATTTGAGCAGAGCTTTCAGGGCTTCCAATGCTTAAAAGACTGAGTAGTCCACCTGCACATCGACCAGTCAGTACAGCCCATAGCCCTGCACCACCGCAGAGTGGCATTTCTTCTTTGACCAAAATTTGAGACGGAGCTACAGAAGCTAGAGGTGGCAGACATCATTGAGAGAGTGAATGGACCAATACCCTGGGTGTCACCCATCGTGGAAGCCTGCAACCTAAAACAGCCCAAAGAAGTACAAACCTGTGAAGCTCCTGAGCAGAGCTATGAAGATGTTGTCACATGACCCTGACGTTGACCAACATTGTAGAGGAACTCTCCGGCTCCTAGTGGTTCTCGAAAATGGGCCTGCGGTCCGGCTACCAGCAGAATTCCCTAGTGCCCAAATCTCGGCATGCAATAACATTCTCCACTCACCTCAAATTAAGGAGATACAAGTGTCTCAAATTCAGCATCTCCAGCACTGAGAAGGTATTCCAAGAGAGCAGCAGGGAGTGGTGGCTGGTCTCCCAGGAGTCTTAAAGGTCAGTGACAACACCCTTGCCATGACCCACTCTTGCAGAACACCTTCACAGATAAGGGAGTGTTCAAATGCCTACAAGACTGCAGACCTACCCTGCACATAGAGAAATGCACATTTTTAAAAGAAGAAATATGTTCCTCTGGCTACTTTTTCTCTGCCGAAGGAATCACCTCTGATCCGGCCAAAATCCATGACATTCAGTCAGCATCAGCATCATCCACTGTCGCTTGAGTCAGGAGTGTTTTGGGCATGGTCATCCATTGAGGGCGCTTCATGCATAACCTCACCTAACTCAGCGGACCACTGCATGACCTCAAAAAGTCATCAACCCACTGGCACTGGGGCCCCGAAGAAGAGAATTTTTCCCTGACACTAAGCAGGCTCTGTCAGAGATTACCATGATCGCTTATTTTGACCCCAACAAAAACACTGAGGTAGCAGTGGATGCCAGCCTCACTTGCTTAGGAGCTGAACTGCTTAAAAAACAACAGTGCAGGGCGTGGCCCCCCATTGCTTATGCCAGCTGTGCCCTGACACCTACTGAACAGCAGTTGAACAGCAGTTGGGAAAGAGGCCATAGTGATTCACAGGGGCTGTCAACAGTTCCACATTTACCTATATGGCCATTCCTTTACAGTCAGCTGTAATCACAAATCTTTGGTGCCACTGTTTAAATGGTCTGTGTCAAAACCTCCACCACAGATCAAGAAAAGGATACCCCTGAATATCATTTGTACGTGGAGTCCCTGTCACGGCACGCCAAACCAGCTCTGCCTCAGGAACAGTATGAAGCTGCAAATGAGGCGGGAATATGTGAAAAAAGTAATTGAACGGTCACGCGCCATTCCGCATCTTTGACTGACATCATAGAAGCCACCAAAGCAGATGATTGCCTCTCACAGGCCATACCAGCAACCTGGTCGGGGAAATGGAGTGCCGTCACTGCAGCTCTGTCCCAGAAGATGGCGGAAGCCCAGAGTACGCTAAAGTCCCTGTACAACATGAGGGACAAGCTCACTGTCACAGCAGATGGACATCTACAAAGGGGACCCTGGCTCATCGTACTGACTATTCTGACTTGACAGATGGTGGATCTGGCTTATGGGTCCAAACAAGGGGTCGTCGGGTCGAAAAACAGGTTGTGAAGCCAAATGTGGTTTCCTGCTTTGAATGAGCAATTTAAACTAATGGCTGAGCAATACAACTTCAGCAAAGCCACCTGAAGGGGCGACCCCCCCCTTCATCCATCATCACAGAACAAATTCCCAGAAATTCCGTGGCACCATCCTAGTGCAGATCTTGCAGCCTCTCAGATGGAAGGCACTTGTTGGTTGTCATATATAACTGTTCAAAATACTCAGAGATCGAGATCCTGAAGCCCACCTACGCAGAAGAGACAATACCAAAACTAGGTATTGTGGCCACTCACAGCCTTATAAAGGAACTCTGTACAGACAATGGGCCACCTTTCAATGGCCAAGACCTCATCAAGTATTTTGCCTTAATATCAACTTATCAACTTCAAAATGTTGCGCTCCTAGAATATTATGGGCAAATTATCAAGGGTCAAAACATCAATCAACAAGGTAAATATATAAGGTTATTATAGGTTTACCCTACTTAACTCCACATAGTCATGCATTGTTTAAAAAAAATATTTTTTGTTACATTTCCAAGTTACTGAACTTTGCTGCCAGTGTTATTGCCAATAAGTTATTCGGTGATCTTCACCTCACAAGAGATTCATCTGTACTTCTTCCTACATTATACACACACATTTACAATTCACTCAACGGCTGGTTACCATGGTCTGATGTGGTACACTGCAGTTATTGATGTTCTTTGCTAACCTGTTCATGTGAACATCTTTTTATGCTTACTTTCAAACTATGTACTCATTGAGTCTAGAGAGGCCTTCTCCATATGGACCACACATTCTTCACCTCGCCAAGACAGACCTGTTTTTTTTCCAAGAGAACTATTCCAACCACTGAGATCCCTCCTGTCTGAAACACCTGTCACCCTTCCTCTGCTCAAGGGGAAATATAGTCAGCTCCAAATGTCACTTTTAGTAATATATCACTCCCCTTCATTAATCTGCTGCCTTGCCCCTCTAGTTATTCAGTGTTTAATTATATCTACATCTTCTGGTCCACCCCCTCAAGCCTCTCTGCCTTCCACACAGATACATGTGGCACTTGTTATATTTTTACTGGATTGAAAACTGCCTCTTGGAAAGTAATATGGCAAGGTCTACCATCATGCAAACCAACCCGAATGTAGGGGGCGAGACTCGTCTTTTTTCTCCATCAAGGTGGTCGATGCACCTCCACTCATTAGTGACCAATAACAGGACAAGACCAAAACACATGCTTCAAATCTTCCTTTAGGTCGTCACACAACGGGCATTCTTGTAGAACTTTCTGAAATTCACAGGGTATGGCATCCAATTATTCACTTGAGGATCCAGAACATGTTTTTGATAACAAAACTTTGTAGCTTAGATGTATACATATCAAAAAGTTGTAGGTCAGTGTCCCTTGTGCTACCCTTCATGGCATTCAGTACCCATGACACTACAATTGGGACCCCTGGTCTTTGTTCCTAGCCCACCATTTGCAAATAAGAAGCTGTTAAGGGCCAGGGTAGAAAACTGATACAAGTGTTTGGTTCTATGTGTTGTCAATCGGTGTAAGAGGTCACTTCTGCTACCCTTGACATTTTTATGAATTACCATGCATGGGACAAATGCAATTTTTCTCGCCAGCAATATTCCCAAGACAGGGGACTAGTTAATAAAGCTAGATCACAAAATATACACTTCCTTTTTAGCCCAGTAGATGAAGATCATTGCAGATGCATTTATTTTCTTTGGAAAAAGATCTTAGGGAGTTTAGGCCTATCATTAGCTCTTTAGCCATTTACAAATTCACAGAAAAAAGGTATTGCATAAGAGTCAAAAGAATCAGATTGAATATCAACCTGTATGACATACACTACATGTCACAAGAAAAATAATAAATTGTGGCCTATATCTTAGAGTCATTGCTTTAGGAATTTTACACAATAATTCAAAGTGAATCTTGATCTCAATTGTGGCCCACTTTACGAGTTTAGTGAAATTGATGCAGGTCTACCAGAGGGCCTTAGTTCCAGATCTGGCCAAAATTACCACACTAATACCAACCAATTATAAGTTCTCTCCCCTAAAAGACAGTCCCAGAAACTGGGCCCCTTACCATGCATTTTTCCACAATTTCTAGAATTATAAGCTGACATTGTTCACTTGCTCTGAGTAGTCAGAAACTGGCAGCAGGAGGGAAAGTGGAAGGTGTGTGTGTGGTGGGTGGGTGAGTGCAGGAGTCAGGGTGGGCTTGCACCTGTCCAGGGACTGCAATGGATGCTCACCCATGCTGCTGCAGTGGTGGTGAATCTGAGCTGCTACCTGTGGCCCGAAGCATCCCACTGTTCCAGTGCCTCCAGGCCTGGAAATACTGGCTGCACATTTTCTGGAGATGGTAATTATGAGACCAGAGGCATGTGCAATGTTGGTGCCAGAATGTCACCCAGAGGTATCCAATTCCACTGTTTGTAAAGAGGCCCTTACTGTGTTTTTTTGTCTACTCACTTGCCAGAATTGTGCATAAGGAATATGGTCAAAATCGTTAGCCCATTCACCCCTTTAACTCAAGCTAACTTCAAGGCCCCCTCTCCAGGCAGAAACTATTTAATGGAGACGCTGAGAAGAGGCCTCACTTATGTGGAAGGTGTAATTGAACTGAACACAGAATCATGGGGAAAATAGTTTGGTGGATTCAGCAAATACAGACATGAAACTGTCAAGAAATATTTGGTTTGAACTCATGTAAGGTCAAAGGGTCCTACCCATGGTAGTTAGCATGGCATATTATTCCTGAGAGGTGTCCACTTAGAAGCTGTAATCTCTATGTGAGTGCACCAACATATGCACATCCTGAAGCTTCCATCACCATCTTCTGTCGTCAAAAGTAAGCCTTGTAGTGAACCTGAAAGAATAACAGATAGCAATCGTATACAGTATAAAAGGATTCACATCATTTACTAGAAAAGCACAATGTGGTTGGTGTATTGGTTTATTGCTTTCTTACAAACCAAAGTAGATGAAATCCATAATGAAATAGATACTTAGCATATTGAATCGTCTTATTATTTCTTCACTGATATTGAGGAGAGATTTATATTATTTTTCATCTTCGTGCAAAGCAATACTCTGGTCTTCTTGCATCTTCTAAACATACAGAATCCCAGCGTAACACCTGCGTTGCAAAATCAATAACTTTTTGGGCCAATGCTTGACTACTTTATCATTACGTTATCCATTAATACCCATCTCTTGTTGTAACACCAAGCAAATACTTTAGAAAGAGTTGTAACTGGTTGCCTGCAAGCTTAGGCTGAAACAAAACATACACTTGAGCTCTTACTGACAACATGAACGATGGATGTGAGTTCTTCTTTGCCAGAATTGATTCTCAAACATATCAAGGTCAATTACCTGGGGCTGTATATCTAAAGTGCTCCCACTGTCAGATGGTCTGGCTTGACATAACGAAAAAGCTGTTTGGATACAAAAGGACTGCAGCATGCTAATTAGCCATTACCTAATCCTTCCTACTTCAAGCAACACTCAACCAGTGAGGATGCCTGAGAGACTAAACTCTACATTAATAACACTTTTCATTGTACAGTAATGGGAATGTTGTAAACAAAACACATTGCTGAAATTGATTAGCAAGACCTGAAATAGCCAAGACACACAAGAACCATTGCTAAGTCAATCAGTCAGTCAGCCAGTCAGGGATTTATAAAGCGCACTACTCACCCGGTAAGGTCTCAAGGCACTTACCGGGTAGAGTAAGCTTAAGGGCAGAGTTCTAATATTTATGGCACTAGAAGCAGAGAACATAAGAGAACATAAGAGAGTGCAACATGCAACCTGGAGCTACTAATACAGTTATTTTTTTAGGAATGGGTCAGCAATAAAGTTTTTTTCCCCTGTGGAACCAATAATAACCTTCTATCAACGGTCAACAAATGAGTTTGTTGTAGGTTTGAAGCATGAGCCTTTTAGGGTGAATGCAAAAGAAAGAATATCAGGAGCCCATCATCTTTACTTCTCAAGTTATGAACAGGCATATGAAGAACTTTTAATGAGGTGGGATGCAGCGAAAACATTAAGGTCCCTAAAAGTCAGACTAGATAACTTAAATTGAAGTCTGTCTCCAACAGGAAGCCAGTGCTTGGATCTTTCTGTTATCCCTGGTATGCTTCTTAAGTTGACCATAATTGGCATTGTCTGAGAAGGAGGAGGAAGAAGCTACTGACCTATTCCAAAACTAAATTAACAAACTTGAAGATGGACCTGATGTACCCCATAACTCAACTTTGCCTGATGTGGCAGAGAAAGACTTGCATTGAGGAATGTTCCAAGACATGAGGTTTCTCAATAAGACCTTCGAGAGCTTGTGAATTTTCTTTGTTATATAAATCTCCAATAAGATAGATAGTTTTGCAAATTGTAAAACAAAGTAGAAACGTAAGTATTAAACAAATACAATTGAACAAATTGTGTTAATGCTACTTTCTATGTTTTGGTTGTATTTTGATACTCAGTTATTCAATTGATTACATTAATCTTTGAAGACTGTGCTTTGTTTGTTTGAAGAAACCAGATTATTTCTTTCAGGATGCTACAAAAATGAAACCTTTCCGCAATTCTTTGGAATGACATTTAAGGGAAAGGTGACCTAGAGCCCCCTCATGCCCTCCTGGCATTTGAGGCTCTGAGGACTATAGTCCTCAAGTTGATGTATCACGACAGAGAAAAAGGGATTTTTTTGGACTAGGAGGCTTTCTTTTCACCATTGCTATAATAACTATCTATGCTGGCCGTAAAAAAACAAGCCCTTACACTTAAATGTATTCCTTTACCCTGAGAGTCTATTTGGAGCTCTGTGCTAATCACCAACATGTAAAGAAACCTATAATCATTGCTTTATGAACCACGCACGCTAAATAATGTCACCGTGGAGACACCGCTGAGGGAGGTAATAGAAATTCGATTCAATCTGGCAGAGGAAAAAAGGGAAGAAAGTTGTAATCACTAAAGGCAATTAATCAATTGTTTAATTAGGTGACAGTGTGTGGGTGCTCATAAATCTGGATGTCTGGACAGCTTAGGAAATTGATGTAGGTTCTTCAGGCGTGCCCATTAGACACACTAACTTAATAGTGTGTCCCACCCACTTTCAGGGACCCAAGGCACTGTTATTGGTTTCTCATTAGTTAAAGGCAGGTTATCTATGTGTGGTTAAGCTATACATGACTGGCTGTAAACCTATCATTTGCATGTTCGACTATTTGTTTTTTTAATATTCCTTTATGGCTCAGATAATGATCAGGTATCTACAGTGGTTAATTTGTAAATAAAAACGAGCCAGTGCTCAGAGCTTTCCTCTGAAACTCGCAGCTGCTGTAATTAAGTGTGTGAGCACAGAATATTAAGGCAGCATAATCCTAAAGCCACCTCGGGCCTCTTTAATCCATTTACAGCCACTCATTGCCCCTTCTGTTCACTCTTCCAGCTTTCACGCCTTTGTGACACTTTCAGTCTTTCTCATCCTCCATATTTTCCATTAGTGTCTTTTGTTCGCAGTAAATGCCTGATGCAAAAAATAAGTGCTGGCCCTAAAAAATAAGTGCTGGTGCCCCCCCACTGGCAACCACCAGCTCAAATTAAGAACGTATCTGATGCAATTTAGCACATGCAGCAGAGGAATGAAGGTGTCAGGTACAGCAGTTGCTTGACTCCTCTTCTCCGATTGGACCGTGAAAGGACTGGATGTAAAAAGAGTTGCGTGCATAAGGCAAAGACAGGAAAGGAAAGGAAAGCATGCCACTCTTGCACCAAAACACCTACACTGGTAACAATTATGGACCAAGGTCGGACTGGCACCAGTAGGGCTGATCTGACAGTTCATTGTGTAGGTCAGTTTTTGGATGTTTGTGATCCTGTTTATGGTCTGGTAGGCCGTTTTGTACTGTTGTTTGAAATTACAAGCATTGCCCATAGAAAGCACAAATGCATGCTGTCTACCATATCTTGCAAAACACTTTTAGAGCTAGTCCAGGGCACAGGTCTAAAGGCAAGTAGTGGGGAGACTAATTATCATATTCAGTTCATGAAACCATCACAGGAAGTGAAATCAAAGAGATTAATGTTATGCCCTTGTAGTCATCCTGTCTTAAAAGGTCAAAGGGTAGGAGTGTGGTTTGGACAAGATCGACAATGGCCACTTGAGCACTGAGCTCTGCATAGCCGGGGCCTTTGAGAGGCGGCGGTAGGGCACCTGAGGCCGGAGCGGGGACCTTTGAGTGCTTCCTGTCCACTGTCAATCTGCATAGAGCTGCCCAATCCCCAGCTGCGGACCCTGGGAACACTGCCCTGCATGGTGCAACGGCACTGATCAGAGCATCGGATTCGGGTCTGTGACAGCACGTGCTGCCGTGGCCTTGAGTAGCAGTTGGGGGCGGCGTCAGCCGGACCTGCCACGACGGAGCTTATTGCGCTCTGCCTGGGGGGAGACTGAATTTGCCTGCCATTACGTGTTTCTGCGTCAGCTCGCCTCCCACTGAGGTGAGCCTGCAGTTGCTGGAGTCGCTTCAACCCCTCCCCCCAATTGCCTAATTGACAGGGGGCTCCACGACACAGAGAGCTGGTGAGCTGTTGGTCTGCTTATGGCTCATTACCTTGGGGGCTCGCTTGCTGCATATCCCCTGCACTGGGGCCTGGCATCCCCCCTTTTAAAGGAGAGGGCATTGGACTGCCCACTTTTGTCTACCCACACATTCACAGGAATCATTGCGTCGCTCACCCCGCACAGCTTGATGCTTGGACTCCTGCTTAGGTGGCACCAACGGACTGGGGCTACCGTGGGGTGCCTTGGCCTTTTCCTCCCAGTGACACAATGACCACATCTTCAGGGGCAGGTTTAATGGGAACCCCCTCCACACTTAGGGCCAGGAAGCTTGTTTCCCACTGATGGTACACCTTGGGAGTATTGCTAATGGTGGCAATGCAGAATCGTCGGACCTCCTACTGCTTTACATAATGGTGCGGTATCCATCCACATCCTTGGGGTTGCCCACTCACCCCACTCCATGTCATGAGCGCACATCCTTCAGTACTGTATGGCACACTCCGCAGGATATCCTCTTTATCTGACAACTGACTTTGTCTGCTCCCTTGCCTTCCTCACATTAGGGGGGCTGTGCTCACCCTGCACCAGCGCTCCTTCTCTTCTTTTGGACCCAGTGGGCCACGCCTGCTCTGCCGCCTGATGCACGAAATCCTCACTCACACTGGAGGGTCCTGCGGCCTATTGGTCCTAGTCAGCCTTAGCTCTGCATCAACATCTGGGTGCCACACAAACCCAGCCAGACCCCAACCCTGCCATCGACTAGGATGCCACCCCCTCACCTACACCCAGACAAGACCTCTAGGCGACAATCACTGTTTTGCGGGGTGTACAGGCCCCCACCAGACTGCTCTCCACATGAACAGGCTTACACCCTATCACCCAGCCGCACTGCTGCCCACTCAACAAGAACTTGGAGAAGGTCGCTGACCTAGAGGTTACAACAGGGGCCTCTCTGTTTCCCTCATCATCATCCATGGGCACACCCATCCCTGCGAACTAGCCTCAGAAATGCCCTATTGTTAGTCCTCCATAAAGCCCTCTCGCCACTTGCGCTTCTTAGAAGTTGACGCACAGCACCAACCTATGACTACTGCACAGCCATCCCCTGCAATGGAGACCCCAGCGGCACCTGTCTGTCCTTCCCAGGAATCCAACCGGGAATGCATTCTGCTAGAAGTCACAGCAGTTCACCGCCGGCTGGAATGCATCTGCTCTTACGGATGATACCAAATCTATCCTCACCAACATTGTCAACTTTCAGGTCAGGGTGGATGGAGTGGAGCAATGGCTCACGGCAGTGGAGGACCATCTCAACAGTCTCGGACAGAGAACTTCTCTTTTTGGAGGATAAAATCACGGACCTGGAAGACTGGAGCTGCAGGGACAATGTACGTTTCTTTGGCTTTCCGGACGATTCAGAGGGGGCAGATGTCAAGGGCTTTCTGAAGGGACTCATCCCCTAGATCACCAGACTTAGCTTCACACCCTCATTGGAGCTACAGAGAGGGCATCTCCTGGGCCAGGAGTGTCCAACCATGCCGGAGTGCCCTTGTCCTATTATAGACTGCTTCCTCTGCCATGAACAAGTATGACAACTGTTGTCTGCGGCCCGGTTGCATGGCCCCTAGGACCATGAGGGCCACGCCATCTGCATAACAACTGATTTCTCCAAAGAGACCAATGACCGGAGGAAGGCGTTCCTAGCTCTTCGCCCTCATCTCTGCAAGACGGGCATAAAATTCAGGCTGTTTGAGCTGGCATGGATGTGGATAGCTAAAGATGGTAGATCCATGGACTTCTATGAGCTGGAAGCCCTTTGTACCTTCTTGGATGCTCTGACCGAAGGAGACATGGGCCTCAGTTTATTGGATTCGGAGCTTGCGCCCCATCCTTCCCCCAACCGGCCACCTGGGTCTGTGCATGGGTCTGTGCATGGAAACCGCAGGCGCACAGACAGTGCTCATCACAGGGTTAGGGATGTTGAGAGACCAGCCCAATCACAGACAGATTGAAGTATGGCCCTCAAAGCGGTGGCGGGCATCACCAAAAATCATAATCGGGACAAATCCCGATGAAGCCCCAGAATCCTGATTACTGACATGCACCCGTCCTTACAAGAGCTACTGTTAGACTTGGAATCTTTGGTGTGGTCTCCCCTAACTTTTTGCCTCTGTTTCCCACATTGTTGGTGTGTGCTGGACTCTGTATTTGCTGTTTTTGTTACTCTGAGCACTTTACCACTGCTATCCAGCGCTAAAGTGCAGGTGCTCCTATTTAAAATGTGTATGTCATTGGCTTTCCATGATTGGCATATTTGATTTACTGGTAAGTCCCTAGTACAGTGCACTAGAGATGGCCCGGGCCTGTAAATCAAATGCTACTAGTGGGCCTGCAGCACTGGTTGTGCCACCCACATGAGTAGTCCTGTAATCATGTCCCAGAACTGCCACTGCAGTGTCTGTGTGCGCAGTTTTAAACTGCCAATTTGACTTGGCAAGTGTACCTACTTGCTAGGCCTAAACCTTCCCTTCTCTTATATGTAAGACACCCCTAAGGTAGGCCCTAGGCAGCCCCATGGGCACGGTGCAGTGTATGTTTAAGGTAGTTAAGAAAAGTGGAGGGACTGGGAGGTTACTGGTCCAGTGTACGTTCTCCCTGAACATGAACCTATAAATGAAAATGAGTACACTGTTCCAAAGAAATCTGTCAGTGGGGACGAAAAAGTGTAAGTGATATGGTAGGAGTGCCCTCAAGCATCAAAATAAGACGCTAAGCATCATCATTGGGCTAACTCCTCGTCAGACCGGCACTGCAACATCTGACGGGCCACCACACACCGAACTAGTCACTAGACCGAAAGTAGTATCGCAGATCCAGTGGAGTCTGCAGTACGTGCTGACAAGGAAAAGGAGAGTGAAAGGTGTGTTAAAATTGGCTATGAACACCCAGTGTCTCGATTTAATTGCTCAAAAATGGGGATCAGGCCAAGATTAAAAAATGAATGAAGGAGTACTTGAAGGGAGTAATGTCCCCTATACTCCTAAAAAAAGGGAAAGGAGGAGATGTACTCTGTCCTAACGCTATAAGGTCGACATGTTTCGCGCCTATGCGGTCAGAAATTAATCCAGTGGCGCTTCATCAGGACCGTAAATTGTAACTTCTCCTAGAAAACCAAACAGTAAATGCTAAAAGGTCACTTACAGTACGTAGACTAATTGTCACAGTCAGTCGATTGGTAGGTCGCCCTGTATAAAAGACAGAAAAAAATATATATAAAAACAAAAGGACATTCATTGGTGTCTTAAGAAAAAGAGTGTAAACAATCATAAGCGTGGTAGACATCATTAACCCGAAGACATAGTCAGGCACATTAGACATGACATGGAAGGCTTACCATCCCGTGTGGAGACAAGGCATCATAGGGACGCGTAAACCTCAGACCAAAGGAGAGTACACTGCTTATAAAGGAATAGCAGTAAAATATATAGTCGAGAGATAGAATAACAATTAGTATCTGTGAATATATATACATCGCCACTAGATAAAGTTCTTAATAAAACTATAACGTCGTGTTAAACATTGTCTAAATAAGTTCGAAATGTCACTGTGTCTAAATGGGATTAAACATGTGTGAGTTTATAAACCATATCCAATCCCCCAGGTGAGCATCGTGTTAAACGGATTACAAAAGGAAGTTTGCCATATATTAACTCTGGTGACCATCAGTGATTGGCTCTGTGTAGGTCTGACAAAAATACAGGTATGTCTGGAAAACCACTCGAGTAAATAGACGTGGCAAGCTGGGGTTTGACTTGAAAGCGCTCACCAGAAATGCCTGGTAGTGCAAAAACGGGCACCTCCGTAACTGTTACTAATTAGATAAGTCAGTCATAAAAGGAGAGGTCCAGGCCAGCAAATATACAAAAAAACAAAATGCTCGCTGCAGAACTTACTTCAAATCTTCCTAGGGTCTGCTGCACACCTGCCCGAGGTCGCGTGCCTGAATGCGAAGGCTCCGTGCACCCGGGAGGTTTAACCCCTTCGCTGCCAGGCCTTTTCCCCCTCCTGTGCCGAGCCTTTTTTTGGCTATTTGGAGCAGTTTGCGCTTAGGCCCTCATAACTTTTTGTTCACATAAGCTACCCACGCCAAATTTGCGTCCTTTTTTTCCAACATCCTAGGGATTCTAGAGGTACCCAGACTTTGTGGGTTCCCCAGAAGGAGGCCAAGAAATTAGCCAAAATACAGTGAAAATTCCGTTTTTTTCAAAAAAATTGGAAAAATGGGCTGCAGAAGAAGGCTTGTGGTTTTTCCCCTGAAAAGGGCATCAACAAAGGGTTTGCGGTGATAAAATCACCACCTTCCCAGCTTTCAGGAACAGGCAGACTTGAATCAGAAAACCCAATTTTTCAACACAATTGTGGCATTTTACGGGGACATACCCCATTTTTACGATTTTTTGTGCTTTCAGCCTCCTTCCAGTCAGTGACAGAAATGGGCATGAAACCAACGCTGGATCCCAGAAACCGCAACATTTTTGAAAAGTAGACAAAAATCTGAATTCAGCAAGGGGTAATTTGTGTAGATCCTACAAGGGTTTCCTACAGAAAATAACAACTGAAAAAGAAAAATATTGAAATTGAGGTGAAAAAAACATCAATTTTTCTCTACGTTTTACTCTGTATCCTTTTCCAGCAATGTCAGATTTTCGAAAGCAATATACCGTTACGTCTGCTGGACTCTTCTGGTTGCGGGGATATATAGGGCTTATAGGTTCATCAAGAACTCTAGGTACCCAGAGCCAAGAAATGACCTGCACCTTGCAGTGGGTTTTCAATCTATGCCGGGTATACAGCAATTCATTAGCTGAAATATAAAGAGTAAAAAATAGCTATCAAGAAAACCTTTGTATTTCCAAAATGGGCACAAGATAAGGTGTTGAGAAGCAGTGGTTATTTGCACATCTCTGAATTCCGGGGTGCCCATACTAGCATGTGAATTACAGGGCATTTCTCAAATAGACGTCTTTTTTATACACTGTCTTACATTTGGAAGGAAAAAATGTAGAGAAAGACAAGGGGCAATAACACTTGTTTTGCTATTCTATGTTCCCCCAAGTCTCCCGATAAAAATGATACCTCACTTGTGTGGGTAGGCCTAGCGCCCGCGACAGAATATGCCCCAAAACACAACGTGGACACATCACAGAAAACAGAGGTGTTTTTAGCAAAGTGACTACCTGTAGATTTTGGCCTGTAGCTCAGCCGCCACATAGGGAAACCTACCAAAACTGTGCATTTCTGAAAACTAGAGACCTAGGGGAATCCAAGATGGGCTGACTTGTGTGGCTCGGACCAGGTTCTGTTACCCAGAATCCTTTGCAAACCTCAAAATTTGGCTAAAAAAACACATGTTCCACACATTTCTGTGGCAGAAAGTTCTGGAATCTGAGAGGAGCCACAAATTTCCTTCCACACAGCGTTCCCCCACGTCTCCCGATAAAAATGATACCTCACTTGTGTGGGTAGGCCTAGCGCCCGTGACAGGAAATGCCCCAAAGCGCAACGTGGACACAGCCAAATTGGTGAAGGAAAACAGAGGTGTTTTTTGCAAAGTGCCTACCTGTAGATTTTGGCCTGTAGCTCAGCCGCCACATAGGGAAACCTACCAAACCTGTGCATGTCTGAAAACTAGAGACCTAGGGGAATCCAAGATGGGGTGACTTGTGTGGCTCGGACCAGGTTCTGTTACCCAGAATCCTTTGCAAACCTCAAAATGTGGCTAAAAAAACACATGTTCCTCACATTTCTGTGGCAGAAAGTTCTGGAATCTGAGAGGAGCCACGAATTTCCTTCCACCCAGCGTTCCCCCACGTCTCCCGATAAAAATGATACCTCACTTGTGTGGGTAGGCCTAGCGCCCGTGACAGGAAATGCCCCAAAGCGCAACGTGGACACAGCCAAATTGGTGAAGGAAAACAGAGGTGTTTTTTGCAAAGTGCCTACCTGTAGATTTTGGCCTGTAGGTCAGCCGCCACATAGGGAAACGTACCAAACCTGTGCATTTCTGAAAACTAGAGACCTAGGGGAATCCAAGATGGGGTGACTTGTGTGGCTCGGACCAGGTTCTGTTACCCAGAATCCTTTGCAAACCTCAAAATGTGGCTAAAAAAACACATGTTCCTCACATTTCTGTGGCAGAAAGTTCTGGAATCTGAGTGGAGCCACGAATTTCCTTCCACCCAGCGTTCCCCCACATCTCCCGATAAAAATGATACCTCACTTGTGTGGGTAGGCCTAGCGCCCGTGACAGGAAATGCCCCAAAGCGCAACGTGGACACATCACAGAAAACAGACCTGTTTTTAACAAAGTGCCTACCTGCAGATTTTGGCCTGTAGCTCAGCCGCCACCTAGGGAAACCTACCAAACCTGTGCATTTCTGAAAACTAGAGACCTAGGGGAATCCAAGATGGGGTGACTTGTGTGGCTCGGACCAGGTTCTGTTACCCAGAATCCTTTGCAAACCTAAAAATTTGGCTAAAAAAACACATGTTCCTCACATTTCTGTGGCAGAAAGTTCTGGAATCTGAGAGGAGCCACAAAGTTCCTTCCACCCAGCGTTCCCCCACGTCTCCCGATAAAAATTATACCTCACTTGTGTGGGTAGGCCTAGCGCCCGTGACAGGAAATGCCCCAAAGCGCAACGTGGACACAGCCAAATTGGTGAAGGAAAACAGAGGTGTTTTTTGCAAAGTGCCTACCTGTAGATTTTGGCCTGTAGCTCAGCCGCCACATAGGGAAACCTACCAAACCTGTGCATTTCTGAAAACTAGAGACCTAGGGGAATCCAAGATGGGGTGACTTGTGTGGCTCGGACCAGGTTCTGTTACCCAGAATCCTTTGCAAACCTCAAAATTTGGCTAAAAAAAACACATGTTCCTCACATTTCTGTGGCAGAAAGTTCCGGAATCTGAGAGGAGCCACGAATTTCCTTCCACCCAGCGTTCCCCCACGTCTCCCGATAAAAATGATACCTCACTTGTGTGGGTAGGCCTAGCGCCCGTGACAGGAAACGCCCCAAAGCGCAACGTGGACACATCCAAATTTGTGAAGGAAAACAGAGGGGTTTTTTGCAAAGTGCCTACCTGTAGATTTTGGCCTGTAGCTCAGCCGCCACCTAGGGAAACCTACCAAACCTGTGCATTTCTGAAAACTAGAGACCTAGGGGAATCCAAGATGGGGTGACTTGTGTGGCTCGGACCAGGTTCTGTTACCCAGAATCCTTTGCAAACCTCAAAATTTGGCTAAAAAAACACATGTTCCTCACATTTCTGTGGCAGAAAGTTCTGGAATCTGAGAGGAGCCACGAATTTCCTTCCACCCAGCGTTCCCCAACGTCTCCCGATAAAAATGATACCTCACTTGTGTGGGTAGGCCTAGCGCCCGTGACAGGAAACGCCCCAAAGCGCAACGTGGACACAGCCAAATTGGTGGAGGAAAACAGAGGTGTTTTTTGCAAAGTGCCTACCTGTAGATTTTGGCCTGTAGCTCAGCCGCCACATAGGGAAACCTACCAAACCTGTGCATTTCTGAAAACTAGAGACCTAGGAGAATCCAAGATGGGGTGACTTGTGTGGCTCGGACCAGGTTCTGTTACCCAGAATCCTTTGCAAACCTCAAAATTGGGCTAAAAAAACACATGTTCCTCACATTTCTGTGGCAGAAAGTTCTGGAATCTGAGAGGAGCCACGAATTTCCTTCCACCCAGCGTTCCCCCACGTCTCCCGATAAAAATGATACCTCACTTGTGTGGGTAGGCCTAGCGCCCGTGACAGGAAATGCCCCAAAGCGCAACGTGGACACATCACAGAAAACAGACCTGTTTTTAGCAAAGTGCCTACCTGCAGATTTTGGCCTGTAGCTCAGCCGCCACCTAGGGAAACCTACCAAACCTGTACATTTCTGAAAACTAGAGACGCAGGGGAATCCACGATGGGGTGACTTGTGTGGCTCGGACCAGGTTCTGTTACCCAGAATCCTTTGCAAACCTCAAAATTTGGCAAAAAAAACACATGTTCCTCACATTTCTGTGGCAGAAAGTTCTGGAATCTGAGAGGAGCCACAAATTTCCTTCCACCCAGCGTTCCCCCACGTCTCCCGATAAAAATGATACCTCACTTGTGTGGGTAGGCCTAGCGCGCGTGACAGGAAATGCCCCAAAGCGCAACGTGGACCCAGCCAAATTGGTGAAGGAAAACAGAGGTGTTTTTTGCAAAGTGCCTACCTGTAGATTTTGGCCTGTAGCTCAGCCGCCACATAGGGAAACCTACCAAACCTGTGCATTTCTGAAAACTAGAGACCTAGGGGAATCCAAGATGGGGTGACTTGTGTGGCTCGGACCAGGTTCTGTTACCCAGAATCCTTTGCAAACCTCAAAATGTGGCTAAAAAATCACATGTTCCTCACATTTCTGTGGCAGAAAGTTCTGGAATCTGAGAGGAGCCACGAATTTCCTTCCACCCAGCGTTCCCCCACGTCTCCCGATAAAAATGATACCTCACTTGTGTGGGTAGGCCTAGCGCCCGTGACAGGAAACGCCCCAAAGCGCAACGTGGACACAGCCAAATTGGTGGAGGAAAACAGAGGTGTTTTTTGCAAAGTGCCTACCTGTAGATTTTGGCCTGTAGCTCAGCCGCCAAATAGGGAAACCTACCAAACCTGTGCATTTCTGAAAACTAGAGACCTAGGGGAATCCAAGATGGGGTGACTTGTGTGGCTCGGACCAGGTTCTGTTACCCAGAATCCTTTGCAAACCTCAAAATTTGGCTAAAAAAACACATGTTCCTCACATTTCTGTGGCAGAAAGTTCTGGAATCTGAGAGGAGCCACGAATTTCCTTCCACCCAGCGTTCCCCCACGTCTCCCGATAAAAATGATACCTCACTTGTGTGGGTAGGCCTAGCGCCCGTGACAGGAAATGCCCCAAAGCGCAACGTGGACACATCACAGAAAACAGACCTGTTTTTAGCAAAGTGCCTACCTGCAGATTTTGGCCTGTAGCTCAGCCGCCACCTAGGGAAACCTACCAAACCTGTACATTTCTGAAAACTAGAGACCCAGGGGAATCCACGATGGGGTGACTTGTGTGGCTCGGACCAGGTACTGTTACCCAGAATCATTTGCAAACCTCAAAATTTGGCTATAAAAACACATGTTCGTCACATTTCTGTGGCAGAAAGTTCTGGAATCTGAGAGGAGCCACAAATTTCCTTCCACCCAGTGTTCCCCCACGTCTCCCGATAAAAATGATACCTCACTTGTGTGGGTAGGCCTAGCGCGCGTGACAGGAAATGCCCCAAAGCGCAACGTGGACCCAGCCAAATTGGTGAAGGAAAACAGAGGTGTTTTTTGCAAAGTGCCTACCTGTAGATTTTGGCCTGTAGCTCAGCCGCCACATAGGGAAACCTACCAAACCTGTGCATTTCTGAAAACTAGAGACCTAGGGGAATCCAAGATGGGGTGACTTGTGTGGCTCGGACCAGGTTCTGTTACCCAGAATCCTTTGCAAACCTCAAAATGTGGCTAAAAAAACACATGTTCCTCACATTTCTGTGGCAGAAAGTTCTGGAATCTGAGAGGAGCCACGAATTTCCTTCCACCCAGCGTTCCCCCACGTCTCCCGATAAAAATGATACCTCACTTGTGTGGGTAGGCCTAGCGCCCGTGACAGGAAACGCCCCAAAGCGCAATGTGGACACAGCCAAATTGGTGGAGGAAAACAGAGGTGTTTTTTGCAAAGTGCCTACCTGTAGATTTTGGCCTGTAGCTCAGCCGCCACATAGGGAAACCTACCAAACCTGTGCATTTCTGAAAACTAGAGACCTAGGGGAATCCAAGATGGGGTGACTTGTGTGGCTCGGACCAGGTTCTGTTACCCAGAATCCTTTGCAAACCTCAAAATTTGGCTAAAAAAACACATGTTCCTCACATTTCTGTGGCAGAAAGTTCTGGAATCTGAGAGGAGCCACAAATTTCCTTCCACCCAGCTTTCCCCACGTCTCCCGATAAAAATGATACCTCACTTGTGTGGGTAGGCCTAGCGCCCGTGACAGGAAATGCCCCAAAGCGCAACGTGGACACATCACAGAAAACAGACCTGTTTTTAGCAAAGTGCCTACCTGCAGATTTTGGCCTGTAGCTCAGCCGCCACCTAGGGAAACCTACCAAACCTGTGCATTTCTGAAAACTAGAGACCTAGGGGAATCCAAGATGGGGTGACTTGTGTGGCTTGGACCAGGTTCTGTTACCCAGAATCCTTTGCAAACCTCAAAATTTGGCTAAAAAAACACATGTTCCTCACATTTCTGTGGCAGAAAGTTCTGGAATCTGAGAGGAGCCACGAATTTCCTTCCACCCAGCGTTCCCCCACGTCTCCCGATAAAAATGATACCTCACTTGTGTGGGTAGGCCTAGCGCCCGTGACAGGAAATGCCCCAAAGCGCAACGTGGACACATCACAGAAAACAGACCTGTTTTTAGCAAAGTGCCTACCTGCAGATTTTGGCCTGTAGCTCAGCCGCCACCTAGGGAAACCTACCAAACCTGTGCATTTCTGAAAACTATAGACCTAGGGGAATCCAAGATGGGGTGACTTGTGTGGCTCGGACCAGGTTCTGTTACCCAGAATCCTTTGCAAACCTCAAAATTTGGCTAAAAAAACACATGTTCCTCACATTTCTGTGGCAGAAAGTTCTGGAATCTGAGAGGAGCCACGAATTTCCTTCCACCCAGCGTTCCCCCACGTCTCCCGATAAAAATGATACCTCACTTGTGTGGGTAGGCCTAGCGCCCGTGACAGGAAATGCCCCAAAGCGCAACGTGGACACATCACAGAAAACAGACCTGTTTTTAGCAAAGTGCCTACCTGTAGATTTTGGCCTGTAGCTCAGCCGCCACCTAGGGAAACCTACCAAACCTGTGCATTTCTGAAAACTATAGACCTAGGGGAATCCAAGATGGGGTGACTTGTGTGGCTCGGACCAGGTTCTGTTACCCAGAATCCTTTGAAAACCTCAAAATTTGGCTAAAAAAACACATGTTCCTCACATTTCTGTGGCAGAAAGTTCTGGAATCTGAGAGGAGCCACGAATTTCCTTCCACCCAGCGTTCCCCCACGTCTCCCGATAAAAATGATACCTCACTTGTGTGGGTAGGCCTAGCGCCCGTGACAGGAAATGCCCCAAAGCGCAACGTGGACACATCACAGAAAACAGACCTGTTTTTAGCAAAGTGCCTACCTGCAGATTTTGGCCTGTAGCTCAGCCGCCACCTAGGGAAACCTACCAAACCTGTGCATTTCTGAAAACTAGAGACCTAGGGGAATGCAAGATGGGGTGACTTGTGTGGCTCGGACCAGGTTCTGTTACCCAGAATCCTTTGCAAACCTCAAAATTTGGCTAAAAAAACACATGTTCCTCACATTTCTGTGGCAGAAAGTTCTGGAATCTGAGAGGAGCCACAAATTTCCTTCCACCCAGCTTTCCCCACGTCTCCCGATAAAAATGATACCTCACTTGTGTGGGTAGGCCTAGCGCCCGTGACAGGAAATGCCCCAAAGCGCAACGTGGACACATCACAGAAAACAGACCTGTTTTTAGCAAAGTGCCTACCTGCAGATTTTGGCCTGTAGCTCAGCCGCCACCTAGGGAAACCTACCAAACCTGTGCATTTCTGAAAACTAGAGACCTAGGGGAATCCAAGATGGGGTGACTTGTGTGGCTCGGACCAGGTTCTGTTACCCAGAATCCTTTGCAAACCTCAAAATTTGGCTAAAAAAACACATGTTCCTCACATTTCTGTGGCAGAAAGTTCTGGAATCTGAGAGGAGCCACGAATTTCCTTCCACCCAGCGTTCCCCCACGTCTCCCGATAAAAATGATACCTCACTTGTGTGGGTAGGCCTAGCGCCCGTGACAGGAAATGCCCCAAAGCGCAACGTGGACACATCACAGAAAACAGACCTGTTTTTAGCAAAGTGCCTACCTGCAGATTTTGGGCTGTAGCTCAGCCGCCACCTAGGGAAACCTACCAAACCTGTGCATTTCTGAAAACTAGAGACCTAGGGGAATCCAAGATGGGGTGACTTGTGTGGCTCGGACCAGGTTCTGTTACCCAGAATCCTTTGCAAACCTCAAAATTTGGCTAAAAAAACACATGTTCCTCACATTTCTGTGGCAGAAAGTTCTGGAATCTGAGAGGAGCCACGAATTTCCTTCCACCCAGCGTTCCCCCACATCTCCCGATAAAAATGATACCTCACTTGTGTGGGTAGGCCTAGCGCCCGTGACAGGAAACGCCCCAAAGCGCAACGTGGACACATCCAAATTTGTGAAGGAAAACAGAGGTGTTTTTTGCAAAGTGCCTACCTGTAGATTTTGGCCTGTAGCTCAGCCGCCACCTAGGGAAACCTACCAAACCTGTGCATTTCTGAAAACTAGAGACCTAGGGGAATCCAAGATGGGGTGACTTGTGTGGCTCGGACCAGGTTCTGTTACCCAGAATCCTTTGCAAACCTCAAATTCTGTCTAAAAAAACACATTTTCCACACATTTCGGTGACAGAAAGTTCTGGAATCTGAGTGGAGCCACAAATTTCCTTCCACCCAGCGTTCCCCCAAGTCTCCCAATAAAAATGATACCTCACTTGTGTGGGTGGGCCAGGTGCCTGCAACAGAATAAGGCCCAAAACGTGTAGAGATAGAGGGGATAGCACAGCAAGTTTATAAGGACATATTCTTTTATACATCTTTAGACTGACTCTGCTTTGGGGACCCACATAAGTGAGGTGTCATTTTACTTGGGAGGCTGAGGGGAACACTGGGGAGTAGGAATTTTGTGCTGGAGTGGTGATCCTACGAAGAAAAGTAAGGAAAATATGCTTTTTTAAGCACATTTTGAGGTTAACAGAGGAGTCTGGGTAAGAAAATGTTGGGGGATCCACGCAAGCCACACCTCCCTGGACTCCTTGGGGTGTCTAGTTTTATAAAATGTCTGGGTTTGGTAGGTTTCCCTAGATGAAGGCCGCACACAGGACCAAAAACATAGGTGCCCTCTCCCCCCCAAACACAGGTAGTTTTGTAATATATCGTTTTGATGTGCCCACATACGTCCGTGATGTGCCAAACACTAAAATTTCCCTAGCGTGTCACAGGTGTGCTGCGACGCCTGATTACAGCGGAGCAGGTTTTGTCATTTTTACCACACATACTGGTTGGATTTGGCACGAGGGTGAGTGATGGTTCAGTGGATCAAATTTTATTAACAAGAGCTTTCACAAAAATGAAATGCACTGTTAGTAACTGTGTTGAGACACCGCTGAGGGAGGTAATAGAAATTCGATTCAATCTGGCAGAGGAAAAAAGGGAAGAAAGTTGTAATCACTAAAGGCAATTAATCAATTGTTTAATTAGGTGACAGTGTGTGGGTGCTCATAAATCTGGATGTCTGGACAGCTTAGGAAATTGATGTAGGTTCTTCAGGCGTGCCCATTAGACACACTAACTTAATAGTGTGTCCCACCCACTTTCAGGGACCCAAGGCACTGTTATTGGTTTCTCATTAGTTAAAGGCAGGTTATCTATGTGTGGTTAAGCTATACATGACTGGCTGTAAACCTATCATTTGCATGTTCGACTATTTGTTTTTTTAATATTCCTTTATGGCTCAGATAATGATCAGGTATCTACAGTGGTTAATTTGTAAATAAAAACGAGCCAGTGCTCAGAGCTTTCCTCTGAAACTCGCAGCTGCTGTAATTAAGTGTGTGAGCACAGAATATTAAGGCAGCATAATCCTAAAGCCACCTCGGGCCTCTTTAATCCATTTACAGCCACTCATTGCCCCTTCTGTTCACTCTTCCAGCTTTCACGCCTTTGTGACACTTTCAGTCTTTCTCATCCTCCATATTTTCCATTAGTGTCTTTTGTTCGCAGTAAATGCCTGATGCAAAAAATAAGTGCTGGCCCTAAAAAATAAGTGCTGGTGCCCCCCCACTGGCAACCACCAGCTCAAATTAAGAACGTATCTGATGCAATTTAGCACATGCAGCAGAGGAATGAAGGTGTCAGGTACAGCAGTTGCTTGACTCCTCTTCTCCGATTGGACCGTGAAAGGACTGGATGTAAAAAGAGTTGCGTGCATAAGGCAAAGACAGGAAAGGAAAGGAAAGCATGCCACTCTTGCACCAAAACACCTACACTGGTAACAATTATGGACCAAGGTCGGACTGGTCTATAGGGCAATCTGGCAGCACCAGTAGGGCTGATGTGACAGTTCATTGTGTAGGTCAGTTTTTGGATGTTTGTGATCCTGTTTGTGGTCTGGTAGGCCGTTTTGTACTGTTGTTTGAAATTACAAGCATTGCCCATAGAAAGCACAAATGCATGCTGTCTACCATATCTTGCAAAACACTTTTAGAGCTAGTCCAGGGCACAGGTCTAAAGGCAAGTAGTGGGGAGACTAATTATCATATTCAGTTCATGAAACCATCACAGGAAGTGAAATCAAAGAGATTAATGTTATGCCCTTGTAGTCATCCTGTCTTAAAAGGTCAAAGGGTAGGAGTGTGGTTTGGACAAGATCGACAATGGCCACTTGAGCACTGAGCTCTGCATAGCAGGGGCCTTTGAGAGGCGGCGGTAGGGCACCTGAGGCCGGAGCGGGGACCTTTGAGTGCTTCCTGTCCACTGTCAATCTGCATAGAGCTGCCCAATCCCCAGCTGCTGACCCTGGGAACACTGCCCTGCATGGTGCAACGGCACTGATCAGAGCATCGGATTCGGGTCTGTGACAGCACGTGCTGCCGTGGCCTTGAGTAGCAGTTGGGGGCGGCGTCAGCCGGACCTGCCACGACGGAGCTTATTGCGCTCTGCCTGGGGGGAGACTGAATTTGCCTGCCATTACGTGTTTCTGCGTCAACTCGCCTCCCACTGAGGTGAGCCTGCAGTTGCTGGAGTCGCTTCAACCCCTCCCCCCAATTGCCTAATTGACAGGGGGCTCCACGACACAGAGAGCTGGTGAGCTGTTGGGCTGCTTATGGCTCATTACCTTGGGGGCTCGCTTGCTGCATATCCCCTGCACTGGGGCCTGGCATCCCCCCTTTTAAAGGAGAGGGCATTGGACTGCCCACTTTTGTCTACCCACACATTCACAGGAATCATTGCGTCGCCCACCCCGCACAGCTTGATGCTTGGACTCCTGCTTAGGTGGCACCAACGGACTGGGGCTACCGTGGGGTGCCTTGGCCTTTTCCTCCCAGTGACACAATGACCACATCTTCAGGGGCAGGGTTAATGGGACCCCCCTCCACACTTAGGGCCAGGAAGCTTGTTTCCCACTGATGGTACACCTTGGGAGTATTGCTAATGGTGGCAATGCAGAATCGTCGGACCTCCTACTGCTTTACATAATGGTGCGGTATCCATCCACATCCTTGGGGTTGCCCACTCACCCCACCCCATGTCATGAGCGCACATCCTTCAGTACTGTATGGCACACTCCGCAGGATATCCTCTTTATCTGACAACTGACTTTGTCTGCTCCCTTGCCTTCCTCACATTAGGGGGGCTGTGCTCACCCTGCATCAGCGCTCCTTCTCTTCTTTTGGACCCAGTGGGCCACGCCTGCTCTGCCGCCTGATGCACGAAATCCTCACTCACACTGGAGGGTCCTGCGGCCTACTGGTCCTAGTCAGCCTTAGCTCTGCATCAACATTTGGGTGCCACACAAACCCAGCCAGACCCCAACCCTGCCATCGACTAGGATGCCACCCCCTCACCTACACCCAGACAAGACCTCTAGGCGACAATCACTGTTTTGCGGGGTGTACAGGCCCCCACCAGACTGCTCTCCACATGAACAGGCTTACACCCTATCACCCAGCCGCACTGCTGCCCACTCAACAAGAGCTTGGAGAAGGTCGCTGACCTAGAGGTTACAACAGGGGCCTCTCTGTTTCCCTCATCATCATCCATGGGCACACCCATCCCTGCGAACTAGCCTCAGTAATGCCCTATTGTTAGTCCTCCATAAAGCCCTCTCGCCACTTGCGCTTCTTAGAAGTTGACGCACAGCACCAACCTATGACTACTGCACAGCCATCCCCTGCAATGGAGACCCCAGCGGCACCTGTCTGTCCTTCCCAGGAATCCAACCGGGAATGCATTCTGCTAGAAGTCACAGCAGTTCACCGCCGGCTGGAATGCATCTGCTCTTACGGATGATACCAAATCTATCCTCACCAACATTGTCAACTTTCAGGTCAGGGTGGATGGAGTGGAGCAATGGCTCACGGCAGTGGAGGACCATCTCAACAGTCTCGGACAGAGAACTTCTCTTTTTGGAGGATAAAATCACGGACCTGGAAGACTGGAGCTGCAGGGACAATGTACGTTTCTTTGGCTTTCCGGACGATTCAGAGGGGGCAGATGTCAAGGGCTTTCTGAAGGGACTCATCCCCTAGATCACCAGACTTAGCTTCACACCCTCATTGGAGCTACAGAGAGGGCATCTCCTGGGCCAGGAGTGTCCAACCATGCCGGAGTGCCCTTGTCCTATTATAGACTGCTTCCTCTGCCATGAACAAGTATGACAACTGTTGTCTGCGGCCCGGTTGCATGGCCCCTAGGACCATGAGGGCCACGCCATCTGCATAACAACTGATTTCTCCAAAGAGACCAATGACCGGAGGAAGGCGTTCCTAGCTCTTCGCCCTCATCTCTGCAAGACGGGCATAAAATTCAGGCTGTTTGAGCTGGCATGGATGTGGATAGCTAAAGATGGTAGATCCATGGACTTCTATGAGCTGGAAGCCCTTTGTACCTTCTTGGATGCTCTGACCGAAGGAGACATGGGCCTCAGTTTATTGGATTCGGAGCTTGCGCCCCATCCTTCCCCCAACCGGCCACCTGGGTCTGTGCATGGGTCTGTGCATGGGTCTGTGCATGGAAACCGCAGGTGCACAGACAGTGCTCATCACAGGGTTAGGGATGTTGAGAGACCAGCCCAATCACAGACAGATTGAAGTATGGCCCTCAAAGCGGTGGCGGGCATCACCAAAAATCATAATCGGGACAAATCCCGATGAAGCCCCAGAATCCTGATGACTGACATGCACCCGTCCTTACAAGAGCTACTGTTAGACTTGGAATCTTTGGTGTGGTCTCCCCTAACTTTTTGCCTCTGTTTCCCACATTGTTGGTGTGTGCTGGACTCTGTATTTGCTGTTTTTGTTACTCTGAGCACTTTACCACTGCTATCCAGCGCTAAAGTGCAGGTGCTCCTATTTAAAATGTGTATGTAATTGGCTTTCCATGATTGGCATATTTGATTTACTGGTAAGTCCCTAGTACAGTGCACTAGAGATGGCCCGGGCCTGTAAATCAAATGCTACTAGTGGGCCTGCAGCACTGGTTGTGCCACCCACATGAGTAGTCCTGTAATCATGTCCCAGAACTGCCACTGCAGTGTCTGTGTGCGCAGTTTTAAACTGCCAATTTGACTTGGCAAGTGTACCTACTTGCTAGGCCTAAACCTTCCCTTCTCTTATATGTAATACACCCCTAAGGTAGGCCCTAGGCAGCCCCATGGGCACGGTGCAGTGTATGTTTAAGGTAGTTAAGAAAAGTGGAGGGACTGGGAGGTTACTGGTCCAGTGTAAGTTCTCCCTGAACATGAACCTATAAATGAAAATGAGTACACTGTTTCAAAGAAATCTGTCAGTGGGGACGAAAAAGTGTCAGTGATATGGTAGGAGTGCCCTCAAGCATCAAAATAAGACGCTAAGCATCATCATTGGGCTAACTCCTCGTCAGACCGGCACTGCAACATCTGACGGGCCACCACACACCGAACTAGTCACTAGACCGAAAGTAGTATCGCAGATCCAGTGGAGTCTGCAGTACGTGCTGACAAGGAAAAGGAGAGTGAAAGGTGTGTTAAAATTGGCTATGAACACCCAGTGTCTCGATTTAATTGCTCAAAAATGGGGATCAGGCCAAGATTAAAAAATGAATGAAGGAGTACTTGAAGGGAGTAATGTCCCCTATAGTCCTAAAAAAAGGGAAAGGAGGAGATGTACTCTGTCCTAACGCTATAAGGTCGACATGTTTCGCGCCTATGCGGTCAGAAATTAATCCAGTGGCGCTTCATCAGGACCGTAAATTGTAACTTCTCCTAGAAAACCAAACAGTAAATGCTAAAAGGTCACTTACAGTACGTAGACTAATTGTCACAGTCAGTCGATTGGTAGGTCGCCCTGTATAAAAGACAGAAAAAAATATATATAAAAACAAAAGGACATTCATTGGTGTCTTAAGAAAAAGAGTGTAAACAATCATAAGCGTGGTAGACATCATTAACCCGAAGACATAGTCAGGCACATTAGACATGACATGGAAGGCTTACCATCCCGTGTGGAGACAAGGCATCATAGGGACGCGTAAACCTCAGACCAAAGGAGAGTACACTGCTTATAAAGGAATAGCAGTAAAATATATAGTCGAGAGATAGAATAACAATTAGTATCTGTGAATATATATACATCGCCACTAGATAAAGTTCTTAATAAAACTATAACGTCGTGTTAAACATTGTCTAAATAAGTTCGAAATGTCACTGTGTCTAAATGGGATTAAACATGTGTGAGTTTATAAACCATATCCAATCCCCCAGGTGAGCATCGTGTTAAACGGATTACAAAAGGAAGTTTGCCATATATTAACTCTGGTGACCATCAGTGATTGGCTCTGTGTAGGTCTGACAAAAATACAGGTATGTCTGGAAAACCACTCGAGTAAATAGACGTGGCAAGCTGGGGTTTTACTTGAAAGCGCTCACCAGAAATGCCTGGTAGCGCAAAAACGGGCACCTCCGTAACTGTTACTAATTAGATAAGTCAGTCATAAAAGGAGAGGTCCAGGCCAGCAAATATACAAAAAAACAAAATGCTCGCAGCAGAACTTACTTCAAATCTTCCTAGGGTCTGCTGCACACCTGCCCGAGGTCGCGTGCCTGAATGCGAAGGCTCCGTGCACCCGGGAGGTTTAACCCCTTCGCTGCCAGGCCTTTTCCCCCTCCTGTGCCGAGCCTTTTTTTGGCTATTTGGAGCAGTTCGCGCTTAGGCCCTCATAACTTTTTGTTCACATAAGCTACCCACGCCAAATTTGCGTCCTTTTTTTCCAACATCCTAGGGATTCTAGAGGTACCCAGACTTTGTGGGTTCCCCAGAAGGAGGCCAATAAATTAGCCAAAATACAGTGAAAATTCCGTTTTTTTCAAAAAAATTGGAAAAATGGGCTGCAGAAGAAGGCTTGTGGTTTTTCCCCTGAAAAGGGCATCAACAAAGGGTTTGCGGTGATAAAATCACCAGCTTCCCAGCTTTCAGGAACAGGCAGACTTGAATCAGAAAACCCAATTTTTCAACACAATTGTGGCATTTTATGGGGACATACCCCATTTTTACGATTTTTTGTGCTTTCAGCCTCCTTCCAGTCAGTGACAGAAATGGGCATGAAACCAACGCTGGATCCCAGAAACCGCAACATTTTTGAAAAGTAGACAAAAATCTGAATTCAGCAAGGGGTAATTTGTGTAGATCCTACAAGGGTTTCCTACAGAAAATAACAACTGAAAAAGAAAAATATTGAAATTGAGGTGAAAAAAACATCAATTTTTCTCTACGTTTTCCAGCAATGTCAGATTTTCGAAAGCAATATACCGTTACGTCTGCTGGACTCTTCTGGTTGCGGGGATATATAGGGCTTATAGGTTCATCAAGAACTCTAGGTACCCAGAGCCAATAAATGACCTGCACCCTGCAGTGGGTTTTCAGTCTATGCCGGGTATACAGCAATTCATTAGCTGAAATATAAAGAGTAAAAAATAGCTATCAAGAAAACCTTTGTATTTCCAAAATGGGCACAAGATAAGGTGTTGAGAAGCAGTGGTTATTTGCACATCTCTGAATTCCGGGGTGCCCATACTAGCATGTGAATTACAGGGCATTTCTCAAATAGATGTCTTTTTTACACACTGTCTTACATTTGGAAGGAAAAAATGTAGAGAAAGACAAGGGGCAATAACACTTGTTTTGCTATTCTATGTTCCCCCAAGTCTCCCGATAAAAATGATACCTCACTTGTGTGGGTAGGCCTAGCGCCCGCGACAGGATATGCCCCAAAACACAACGTGGACACATCACAGAAAACAGAGGTGTTTTTAGCAAAGTGACTACCTGTAGATTTTGGCCTGTAGCTCAGCCGCCACATAGGGAAACCTACCAAAACTGTACATTTCTGAAAACTAGAGACCTAGGGGAATCCAAGATGGGGTGACTTGTGTGGCTCGGACCAGGTTCTGTTACCCAGAATCCTTTGCAAACCTCAAAATTTGGCTAAAAAAACACATGTTCCACACATTTCTGTGGCAGAAAGTTCTGGAATCTGAGAGGAGCCACAAATTTCCTTCCACCCAGCGTTCCCCCACGTCTCCCGATAAAAATGATACCTCACTTGTGTGGGTAGGCCTAGCGCCCGTGACAGGAAATGCCCCAAAGCGCAACGTGGACACAGCCAAATTGGTGAAGGAAAACAGAGGTGTTTTTTGCAAAGTGCCTACCTGTAGATTTTGGCCTGTAGCTCAACCGCCACATAGGGAAACCTACCAAACCTGTGCATTTCTGAAAACTAGAGACCTAGGGGAATCCAAGATGGGGTGACTTGTGTGGCTCGGACCAGGTTCTGTTACCCAGAATCCTTTGCAAACCTCAAAATGTGGCTAAAAAAACACATGTTCCTCACATTTCTGTGGCAGAAAGTTCTGGAATCTGAGAGGAGCCACGAATTTCCTTCCACCCAGCGTTCCCCCACGTCTCCCGATAAAAATGATACCTCACTTGTGTGGGTAGGCCTAGCGCCCGTGACAGGAAATGCCCCAAAGCGCAACGTGGACATAGCCAAATTGGTGAAGGAAAACAGAGGTGTTTTTTGCAAAGTGCCTACCTGTAGATTTTGGCCTGTAGGTCAGCCGCCACATAGGGAAACCTACCAAACCAGTGCATTTCTGAAAACTAGAGACCTAGGGGAATCCAAGATGGGGTGACTTGTGTGGCTCGGACCAGGTTCTGTTACCCAGAATCCTTTGCAAACCTCAAAATTTGGCTAAAAAAACACATGTTCCTCACATTTCTGTGGCAGAAAGTTCTGGAATCTGAGAGGAGCCACGAATTTCCTTCCACCCAGCGTTCCCCCACGTCTCCTGATAAAAATGATACCTCACTTGTGTGGGTAGGCCTAGCGCCCGTGACAGGAAATGCCCCAAAGCGCAACGTGGACACATCACAGAAAACAGACCTGTTTTTAGCAAAGTGCCTACCTGCAGATTTTGGCCTGTAGCTCAGCCGCCACCTAGGGAAACCTACCAAACCTGTGCATTTCTGAAAACTAGAGACCTAGGGGAATCCAAGATGGGGTGACTTGTGTGGCTCGGACCAGGTTCTGTTACCCAGAATCCTTTGCAAACCTCAAAATTTGGCTAAAAAAACACATGTTCCTCACATTTCTGTGGCAGAAAGTTCTGGAATCTGAGAGGAGCCACAAAGTTCCTTCCACCCAGCGTTCCCCCACGTCTCCCGATAAAAATTATACCTCACTTGTGTAGGTAGGCCTAGCGCCCGTGACAGGAAATGCCCCAAAGCGCAACGTGGACACAGCCAAATTGGTGAAGGAAAACAGAGGTGTTTTTTGCAAAGTGCCTACCTGTAGATTTTGGCCTGTAGCTCAGCCGCCACATAGGGAAACCTACCAAACCTGTGCATTTCTGAAAACTAGAGACCTAGGGGAATCCAAGATGGGGTGACTTGTGTGGCTCGGACCAGGTTCTGTTACCCAGAATCCTTTGCAAACCTCAAAATGTGGCTAAAAAAAACACATGTTCCTCACATTTCTGTGGCAGAAAGTTCTGGAATCTGAGAGGAGCCACGAATTTCCTTCCACCCAGCGTTCCCCCACATCTCCCGATAAAAATGATACCTCACTTGTGTGGGTAGGCCTAGCGCCCGTGACAGGAAACGCCCCAAAGCGCAACGTGGACACATCACAGAAAACAGACCTGTTTTTAGCAAAGTGCCTACCTGCAGATTTTGGCCTGTAGCTCAGCCGCCACCTAGGGAAACCTACCAAACCTGTACATTTCTGAAAACTAGAGACCTAGGGGAATCCAAGATGGGGTGACTTGTGTGGCTCGGACCAGGTTCTGTTACCCAGAATCCTTTGCAAACCTCAAAATTTGGCTAAAAAAACACATGTTCCTCACATTTCTGTGGCAGAAAGTTCTGGAATCTGAGAGGAGCCACAAATTTCCTTCCACCCAGCGTTCCCCCTCGTCTCCCGATAAAAATGATACCTCACTTGTGTGGGTAGGCCTAGCGCCCGTGACAGGAAATGCCCCAAAGCGCAACGTGGACCCAGCCAAATTGGTGAAGGAAAACAGAGGTGTTTTTTGCAAAGTGCCTACCTGTAGATTTTGGCCTGTAGCTCAGCCGCCACATAGGGAAACCTACCAAACCTGTGCATTTCTGAAAACTAGAGACCTAGGGGAATCCAAGATGGGGTGACTTGTGTGGCTCGGACCAGGTTCTGTTACCCAGAATCCTTTGCAAACCTCAAAATGTGGCTAAAAAAACACATGTTCCTCACATTTCTGTGGCAGAAAGTTCTGGAATCTGAGAGGAGCCACGAATTTCCTTCCACCCAGAGTTCCCCCACGTCTCCCGATAAAAATGATACCTCACTTGTGTAGGTAGGCCTAGCGCCGGTGACAGGAAACGCCCCAAAGCGCAACGTGGACACAGCCAAATTGGTGGAGGAAAACAGAGGTGTTTTTTGCAAAGTGCCTACCTGTAGATTTTGGCCTGTAGCTCAGCCGCCACATAGGGAAACCTACCAAACCTGTGCATTTCTGAAAACTAGAGACCTAGGGGAATCCAAGATGGGGTGACTTGTGTGGCTCGGACCAGGTTCTGTTACCCAGAATCCTTTGCAAACCTCAAATTCTGTCTAAAAAAACACATTTTCCACACATTTCGGTGACAGAAAGTTCTGGAATCTGAGTGGAGCCACAAATTTCCTTCCACCCAGTGTTCCCCCAAGTCTCCCGATAAAAATGATACCTCACTTGTGTGGGTGGGCCAGGTGCCTGCAACAGAATAAGGCCCAAAACTTGTAGAGATAGAGGGGATAGCACAGCAAGTTTATAAGGACATATTCTTTTATACATCTTTAGACTGACTCTGCTTTGGGGACCCACATAAGTGAGGTGTCATTTTACTTGGGAGGCTGAGGGGAACACTGGGGAGTAGGAATTTTGTGCTGGAGTGGTGATCCTACGAAGAAAAGTAAGGAAAATATGCTTTTTTAAGCACATTTTGAGGTTTACAGAGGAGTCTGGGTAAGAAAATGCTGGGGGATCCACGCAAGCCACACCTCCCTGGACTCCTTGGGGTGTCTAGTTTTATAAAATGTCTGGGTTTGGTAGGTTTCCCTAGATGAAGGCCGCACACAGGATCAAAAACATAGGTGCCCTCTCCCCCCCAAACACAGGTAGTTTTGTAATATATCGTTTTGATGTGCCCACATACGTCTGTGATGTGCCAAACACTAAAATTTTGAAAAGAAACACAGTTAGGTTATGTGAAAAAGACCCCTCACCCACCAACCAAGTTGGTGGCATGCTTCATCATTGGGGTCCCACCTGAGGCACCTAGCGTGTCACAGGTGTGCTGCGACGCCTGATTACAGCGGAGCAGGTTTTGTCATTTTTACCACACATACTGGTTGGATTTGGCACGAGGGTGAGTGATGGTTCAGTGGATCAAATTTTACTAACAAGAGCTTTCACAAAAATGAAATGCACTGTTAGTAACTGAAAGGCAAAAAACTGAACCAATGACTCACAGCTCGTGAGCTGTAAAGCCGCGACAAGGCACCAACCGCTTTACAGTCCATTCACACAACTTTCATACATGACACACACAAGGCCATTCATACCGCCAGCCACGGGCCCAGCAGATTACAACACTCACATCGACAGACAGCACCACTCAAGGGCCCATCACTTACATACGCCCACATGCCTGATACAACAATCACACCAGCTGATGGGAGTGTGTGGACTGGTGTTTGGCTGGCAGTGTGTTGCAGTAGCCAACAGCAAGTCAATATGTACTCTCTCAGCCAAGCCCCACTCCACCCACAATGGCATCATTTTTTTTTTTTTTTTAACTGAGGAACCCCTAACTAAGTAGAAAGAATTACAAAACTACAAACACAAAAGCTCTAACTAAGAACATGACAGAAATGCTAACCATGAAACTAAACACATGAAAATACAAAACAGACATGAGTTTACACTCATGGTTGTTCCCAGAAATTCTTCTGGGTGTGGTAATTCTTAAAACAAGCACCGACACACAGCCCAGGCTTTGAAGGACAATCTGGGCAGTACATTCGAGTCTCCCTCCGGATACCTCTTCGAAAACACACTCTACATTTCTTAGCTGGAAAGTCTTTTTTGGGTGTGGGAGGAATGTGCTCAGCAAAGTGGCGATCTTTCAATCTAGCCACATCCTCCACCACTGCTCCTCTAGGAACTCTGGCCTGTTCCACCACAATAAGGCTCTCTATCACTGACTCCTGAAATTTCACAAATGTCATCTTTGACTCTGGGGACCTATCCCTAAACACAATAAAAGCAGTGAAGGTTGCTAAGTGGAAGAGGTGAAGTGCTAACTTCTTATACCAAACGTAAGACTTACGAATAGCAGTATAAGGTTCCAACCTCTGGTCAACTCTATCTACACCTCCCATGTGCTTATTATAATCTAAAATGCACACAGGTTTGCGCACTTCAGCAACCTGGCCCCAAACAGTCACAGGGGAAGTACTCTCATCATGGATGGTACTTAGCATGTAGACATCCTTCTTGTCTGAAAATTTCAAAGCTAGCAGCTCCTCGTTCCGCAAGGCAGAGCACTGTCCTCTCTCAAGTTTTTTACAGACAAGCTCCCTTGGATAGCCTTTCCGGTTAGAACGGATTGTGCCACAAGCAACTGTGTCCACTCTAAACAATTCCTTGAACAATTGCACACCAGTGTAGAAGTTATCTACATACAAATGGTGACCTTTGTTGAACAGTCGTCTTCCAAGATCCCACACAATTTTCTCAGTAACTCCAAAAGTGGGAGGACAACCAGGGGGGTCAATATTGGAATCCCTACCAGTGTACACACGGAAACTATACACATATCCTGTCCTACTTTCAGACAGCATATACAATTTAATTCCATATTGTGCCCTTTTGCTAGGAATGTACTGCCTAAAAACCAAACGACCCTTGAAGAGGACCAAAGACTCGTCCACACTTAACTCTTTGCCTGGAACATAGACCTCCGAAAACCGATCTACAAAATGATCAAGGACAGGCCTAATCTTAAAAAGACGGTCAGAATCTGGGTGATCTCGTGGCAAGGCTAAAGCATTGTCAACAAAATGCAGCATCCTAAGAAGAAGCAAATACCGATTATGACTCATGGTCGCTGGAAATATAGCTGTTGCCATCAAGGGACTAGTAGACCAATAAGAAGCCAGTGATGGCTTCCTTATCAACCCCATCAAAAAAGTCAAACCCAAAAACTTTTTTAACTCCTCCAAATTTGTGGGAATCCACTGGGCAGCTCTAGAGTGTGGCCTAAGTCTAGCAGCGTTGTCCCTCAAATGCTGCTCCGCATACAAATTAGTCTGCTCAACAATCTCTTCCAAAAACACATCATCCATGAATAACTCAAAGAAATTGATAGGCATAAAGTTCTCTGTATTGGCGTTACACCCCGGGAGACCAGTAAAGGCAGGCAACTCTGGCTGCTCCATGTTTGGGGCAACCCAGACATCAGGTCTTATAACGGGAAACCTTTCAGCCCCAGGTTGCTGCACTATTGGCACATCAATGTCCTCCTCTAAAACAGGCCCTTCATCTGCATTGAGTGTGCCTTCATCATCAGAAGATTCCCCTCCAAGAGAAACATCACTGCCAGAATCTCTGAATTCCTCCTCTGCCTCAGATGCAGAGTCCGTCTCATAGTCATGATCAGACTGTGACTCAAAAAGCATACCAACCACCTGCTGAGCGGTCATCCTGCGGCTAGCCATGATCTCTCCTGCTAAAATTAACTGGACAAATTCACCACCAACAACCAGCACTGTGTAAGACAAGTAACAAAGTGTAGCTTTGTTAGTAAGAGTTAGAAACTCAAAAACTATACCGCTCACTTGCCTGAAAAAGCTTGATTCACCAGCTACTACACAGCAATCACCAATGATATCCCACTAAAAATAAAGAAAGAAAGGCAAATTAGAAATAAGACAAAACAAATATCATTGTGCACAAACCTAAGGACAATTTCACACACAATCCTGCATTTAGTACACCCCCTACAAACATGTCATTCATGCATGGCAACAATACTCCTTTGGAGAAAATTGTCTTTACTTACCTAAAACATGCAACTGTGCAAACTGCAGGTCAACTACCGCCAAAACCGCAAGGAGCCACAGCAAATAAAGCAAAAGCTTTGAACTAGAACAAAAAGGAGGAAAATATTTTTTATCACAAATGCAAAGACTTCTTCAGTTGACAAACACCCCACCATCAAACATTTAGAAATTGGTGCCTAAGTGGATTCTGCCATAGGGCAGATGGGCCTACTAATAAAATAGGCCTGTCTACCCCAAGGAAGCCAGAAAATACCTTTAGTAGTGTGTCCCCATGGAGAGCGACCCTTGCCAAAGGGGACAGCCCTAAAAAAAAACAAAAAAAACACACACAACACTATCCCTGGTGCCTAAGTGGCTTCTACCCGCCTTGGGGGCAGGTGGGCCTAACAAAATAGGCCCATCTGCCCCAGGGGGTGTAGAAATGGGCAACAGGTCAATGCCCCCCTTGGGGGGGGCGCCCCGTGACCAAGGGGACGCCCCCCCACAAAAATAAACAAATAAAAAAAATCCCTGGCGTTCTAGTGGTTTCTGCCCGGCTTGGGGGCAGACCAGCCTAAAAATAATAGGCTGATCTGTCTCCAAGGGGTGCAGAAATGGCCTGGGTACATGTGCCCCCAAAGTGGGGGGCGACCCTTGCCCAAGGCCCCCCCCATCCACTAACACACACACACACACACACTATCCCTGGTGTCTAAGTGGCTTCTGCCCCCCTTGGGGGCAGGTGGGCCTAACATAATAGGCCCATCTGCCCCCAGGGGGTGTAGAAATGGCCAACAGGTCAATGCCCCCCTTGGGGGGGGCGCCCCGTGACCAAGGGGACGCCCCCCCACAAAAATAAACACATAAAAAAAAATCCCTGGCGTTCTAGTGGTTTCTGCCCCCCTTGGGGCAGATCTGCCTAAAAATAATAGGCTGATCTGCCCTCAAGGGGGGCAGAAATGGCCCTAACAGACATGCCCCCCAAAGGGGAGCGACCCTTGCCCAAGGGGGCGCCCCCCCATCCACTACACACACAATCCCTGGTGCCTAAGTGGCTTCTGCCCCCCTTGGGGGCGGATGGACCTAAAAAAAATAGGCCGATCTGCCCCCAAGGGGGGCAGAAAAGGCCAACAGTTCTCTGCCCCCTTGGGGGGGGCGCCCCTTGCCCAAGGGGGCACACCCCCACACATAAATGCACATACCAATATAAATCCCTGGTGATCTAGTGTTTTCTGCCCCCCTTGGGGGCAGACCAGCCTAAAAATAATAGGCTGATCTGTCTCCAAGGGGTGCAGAAATGGCCTGGGTACATGTGCCCCCAAAGTGGGGGGGCGACCCTTGCCCAAGGCCCCCCCCCCATCCACTAACACACACACACCCACACTATCCCTGGTGTCTACATGGCTTCTGCCCCCCTTGGGGGCAGGTGGGTCTAAAAAAATAGGCCCATCTGCCCCCAGGGGGTGTAGAAATGGCCAACAGGTCAATGGCCCCCTTGGGGGGGCGCCCCGTGACCAAGGGGACGCCCCCCCACAAAAATAAACATATAAAAAAAAATCCCTGGCGTTCTAGTGGTTTCTGCCCCCCTTGGGGGCAGACCAGCCTAAACATAATAGGCTGATCTGTCTCCAAGGGGTGCAGAAATGGCCTGGGTACATGTGCCCCCAAAGTGGGGGGGCGACCCTTGCCCAAGGCCCCCCCCCATCCACTAACACACACACACACACTATCCCTGGTGTCTACATGGCTTGTGCCCCCCTTGGGGGCAGGTGGGTCTAAAAAAATAGGCCCATCTGCCCCCAGGGGGTGTAGAAATGGCCAACAGGTCAATGCCCCCCTTGGGGGGGCGCCCCATGACCAAGGGGACGCCCCCCCACAAAAATAAACAAGTAAAAAAAAATCCCTGGCGTTCTAGTGGTTTCTGCCCCCCTTGGGGGCAGACCAGCCTAAAAATAATAGGCTGATCTGTCTCCAAGGGGTGCAGAAATGGCCTGGGTACATGTGCCCCCAAAGTGGGGGGGCGACCCTTGCCCAAGGCCCCCCCCCATCCACTAACACACACACACACTATCCCTGGTGTCTACATGGCTTCTGCCCCCCTTGGGGGCAGGTGGGTCTAAAAAAGTAGGCCCATCTGCCCCCAGGGGGTGTACAAATGGCCAACAGGTCAATGGCCCCCTTGGGGGGGGTGCCCCGTGACCAAGGGGACGGCCCCCCACAAAAATAAACAAATAAAAAAAAATCCCTGGCGTTCTAGTGGTTTCTGCCCCCCTTGGGGGCAGACCAGCCTAAAAATAATAGGCTGATCTGTCTCCAAGGGGTGCAGAAATGGCTGGGTACATGTGCCCCCAAAGTGGGGGGGCGACCCTTGCCCAAGGCCCGCCCCCCCCATCCACTAACACACACACTATCCCTGGTGTCTACATGGCTTCTGCCCCCCTTGGGGGCAGGTGGGTCTAAAAAAATAGGCCCATCTGCCCCTAGGGGGTGTAGAAATGGCCAACAGGTCAATGCCCCCCTTGGGGGGGCGCCCCGTGACCAAGGGGACGCCCCCCCACAAAAATAAACAAATAAAAAAAAATCCCTGGTGTTCTAGTGGTTTCTGCCCCCCTTGGGGGCAGACCAGCCTAAAAATAATAGGCTGATCTGTCTCCAAGGGGTGCAGAAATGGCCTGGGTACACGTGCCCCCAAAGTGGGGGGGCGACCCTTGCCCAAGCCCCCCCCCCCATCCACTAACACACACACACACACACTATCCCTGGTGTCTACATGGCTTCTGCCCCCCTTGGGGGCAGGTGGGTCTAAAATAATAGGCCCATCTGCCCCCAGGGGGTGTAGAAATGGCCAACAGGTCAATGGCCCCCTTGGGGGGGCGCCCCGTGACCAAGGGGACGCCCCCCCACAAAAATAAACAAATAAAAAATAATCCCTGGCGTTCTAGTGGTTTCTGCCCCCCTTGGGGGCAGACCAGCCTAAAAATAATAGGCTGATCTGTCTCCAAGGGGTGCAGAAATGGCCTGGGTACATGTGCCCCCAAAGTGGGGGGGCGACCTTTGCCCAAGGCCCCCCCCCCCATCCACTAACACACACACACACACACTATCCCTAGTGTCTACATGGCTTCTGCCCCCCTTGGGGGCAGGTGGGTCTAAAAAAATAGGCCCATCTGCCCCCAGGGGGTGTAGAAATGGCCAACAGGTCAATGGCCCCCTTGGGGGGGTGCCCCGTGACCAAGGGGACACCCCCCCACAAAAATAAACAAATAAAAAAAAATCCCTGGCGTTCTAGTGGTTTCTGCCCCCTTGGGGCAGATCAGCCTAAAAATAATAGGCTGATCTGCCCTCAAGGGGGGCAGAAATGGCCCTAAAAGACATGCCCCCCAAAGGGGAGCGACCCTTGCCCAAGGGGGCGCCCCCCCCATCCACTACACACACAATCCCTGGTGCCTAAGTGGCTTCTGCCCCCCTTGGGGGCAGATGGACCTAAAAAAAATAGGCCGATTTGCCCCCAAGGGGAGCAGGAAAGGCCAACAGTTCTCTGCCCCCTTGGAGGGGGCGCCCCTTTCCCAAGGGGGCACCCCCCCACATAAATACACATACAAAATAAAAAACCTGGTGATCTAGTGTTTTCTGCCCCCCTTGGGGGCAGATCTGGCTAAAAAGTAGCCAATCTGCCCTCAAGGGGGGCAGAAATGGCCCTAAAATACATGCCCCCCAAAGGGGAGCGACCCTTGCCCAAGGGGGCGCCCCCCCATCCACTACACACACAATCCCTGGTGCCTAAGTGGCTTCTGCCCCCCTTGGGGGCAGATGGACCTAAAAAAAATAGGCCGATCTGCCCCCAAGGGGGGCAGAAAAGGCCAACAGTTCTCTGCCCCCTTGGGGGGGGCTCCCCTTGCCCAAGGGGGCACCCCCCCACACATAAATGCACATAACAATATACATCCCTGGTGATCTAGTGTTTTCTGCCCCCCTTGGGGGCAGAAATGGCCGTAACTAATTGCCCCCCAAAGGGGAGCGACCCTTGCCCAAGGGGCCGCTCCCCGCGTGCAGAAACAGGTAAGTAAACAAAAAAAAAAAATCCCTGGTGTCTAGTGGGCATTCCTGCTGCCCGATCGCAATGCGATCGGGCAGCAGGAATGCTCAAAGAGACACCGGGGAAAAGGAAAAGCCTTTCCTTTTCCCCGGTGCCTCTTTAGCCCCAACCCCTCACCCACCGGGAAGAGATTCTTACCTCTTCTCTCGTCGCCGCACAGGAAGCAAATGGCTTCCTGTGCGGCGAGGATCCCATAATGAAGTCAGCGCGCGATCGCGCGCTGACGTCATTATGGGGGTGTGGGGGGGTCGGAGGTGGAAGGGGAAGGGCTTCCCCTTCCATCCCCGACTTTGGGGGGTGGGAGGGAAGCACACAGAGGGAGCGAGAGCTCTCCCTCTGGGCTGTGTGCCGAGGACGTAGTGGTTACGTCCTCGGCACAGCAGCACTGTGCCGCGGGACGTAACCACTACGTCCGCGGCACAGAAGGGGTTAAAAACGGTCTCGAGCAATCTGCCCGAAACAAGCAACACCAGTGTCTAGAAGGAATAGACACAAAAAACGGACTAACGAAAGGGATAGTAGTCCCTCTCTACAACGGCGGCCATCTTTAAACAGATAAAAAGTCGGTCCAAACTGAGTAAATAATCAGCACAATTAGAGATATTTACAATTAAGTCAACTAATGTAAACAGGAAAAAGGAAAAGGGTAAAATGCAGTGTAAAGCCTTCATTGCTGAACAAAAAATGAGAAATAAAAATAATAAGAAAAAGACTCTCTCTGGACTACAGTGACATGACCCCGAAAAATATCACGGGCAAGATGTGAACAAACACAACAGAAGGTGCAAAAAAGATATCAGTTGAAAAATATAATGTCCCCAATCATTATAAAGCAAGTCACGTGGATTAAGATGACAGGGTCCACCAAGGAATATCATCATTAAGGCCCTCGCTGGATGTTTTAAGTTTAAAAATCCAACGTTGTTCAGTCCTGAACAAATATTTAGGGTCACTGTCATGGTATTTGGGTACTTGTAGGACTATCCACCACAGATCGTTGGGACCATGGTTCGCTTCCAGAAAATGCGAGCTCAGTTTAGTCGTAATACGTGAACATCTGATATTGCTGCGATGCTCGTTAATTCTTTGCTTAACAGGTCTAGTTGTCATACCTACATATTGTAAGTTGCAGGGACACGTAATCAGATAGATACAGTGTTGTGTGTTACAGTTAGTGTGTTTGGTCAAACGCCAGGAGCCTACATATTTTAGATTAAGTTCGTCCACCCGTTTGGTCAAGGGACAGACGTTACAAGAGCCACAAGGATAGTGTCCGGAGACTGGGGGTAAATTCCATAGAGTGGACTGATCTTGTGAGTCACATTGTTTGCGCGGACGTGTGTGGATAACTAAATCTCTAATATTGGGAAATCTCTTGAAAGCAAACAGAGGTCTAGTGATCTGCATCCCTCCACTTAGTAGAATGTTCCACCTCTTATTAATGAGTTTTTTCACGGTATTCGACATGGGAGTGTAAGTAGATACACATGTCAACCGTACTTGTTCATCCCGCGTGGTAGGTGCTAAGAAAGCTTCTCTATGGTTGTTCTGGGCTCTCTTGTAGGCTGGATTAATAATCTTGGTGGAATAATGTCGGTACTGTTATTTGTCTTTCAAATCACGTGCCTGTACTTCAAATGATTGGACTGAGGAACAGTTGCGACGCAGTCTCAAGAACTGGCCGAATGGAAGGTTATCACGTAGGGCCTTTGGATGATGACTGTCATACAAAAGCAAACTGTTTCGGTCAGTGATTTCATGATATGTGTCAGTGACTAGTTTACCATTCACAATTTGGATCATTAAGTCCAAGAAGGGTACTTGTGTACTAGAAAAGTGTGCTGTGAATCTCAAAAAGGGATCCAGTGTATTGATCCAACAGGTCAACGGTCTGGAGGGAACCTTGCCAGATGATAAGAATATCATCTATATATCGACGCCATAACTTAATGTTGTCAAAAAAGGGATTCGATGTTGGTAAGATAAAAAGTTTTTCAAACTGGTACATGTATAAACATGCCAGACTGGGAGCAAAAGTGCTGCCCATCGAGGTCCCTCGAATCTGATGGTACAAAGAATCTTCAAATTGAAAATAGTTCTGTGTCATGGCCAGGGAAGCACAATGCATCACGAAATCTACAGGGGTCGGTGAAGTCCATGGATGCTGAAGGAGGGCGGACTCAACGACCTGCAAGGTAGCTGCCTGAGGAATATTAGTGTATAAAGACTCTACATCTAAAGTGATCAAGACCTCAACTTGAATTGTAGAGTTAATAGCCTCAATTACATTCAGGACCTCTTTAGTGTCTTTAAGATAGGTACTGGAGCTCTTCACTAACAGTTGCAAAAATGAATCACAAAAAGTTGATAATGGTTCCAAAACAGAGCCAATCCCAGATACAATCGGGCACCCAGGAGGAGGTAGGGTGCACTTATGGATTTTTGGAAGGCAGTAGAAGTACGGAGTACGGGGACATTACTCCCTTCAAGTACTCCTTCATTCATTTTTTAATCTTGGTCTGATCCCCATTTTTGAGCAATTAAATCGAGACACTGGGTGTTCATAGCCAATTTTAACACACCTTTCACTCTCCTTTTCCTTGTCAGCACGTACTGCAGACTCCACTGGATCTGCGATACTACTTTCGGTCTAGTGCCACCACCACTTGTGTGGTGGCCCGTCAGATGTTGCAGTGCCGGTCTGACGAGGAGTTAGCCCAATGATGATGCTTAGCGTCTTATTTTGATGCTTGAGGGCACTCCTACCATATCCTATGTTTAAGGTAGGACATATACGAATGCGTTTTATATGTCCTGACAGTTAAATACTGCCAAGTCAGTTTTTCACTGGTGCAAGGCCTATCTCTCTCACAGGTTAACATGGGGGCCGCCTTTATAAATTATTAAAGCGTAGGTTCCCTTTGAGAGCAGATAGACATATGGAGTTTGGGGTCTCTGAACTCACAATTTAAAAATGCATCTTTTAGTAAAGTTGGTTTTGAGAATGTGTGTTTGAAAATGCCACTTTTATAAAGTAGGCATTTTCGTGCTTAAACCATTCTGTGACTCTGCCTGTTTGTGGATTCCCTGTCTGGGTTAGCTTGACACTTGGGCTGTTTGCACCTCTCTCTAGACAGTGACACAAAGGGAGCTGGGGTGTAGCCTGCATATCCTGATGAGCCATCTGTGGTAGGAGGGAGGGGAGGAGTGGTCACTCACACCTAAAAGGGCTGTGCCTGCCCTCACACAATGCAGTCTCCAACCCCCTGGTGTGTGTCTGGGGCCTGGCCTGGGCAAAGCAGGATTTCACAAACAAGAGAGACAACAAGCCTACTTCAAAGGCCAAAATGGGTATAAGAAGGGCACCCAAAACCACAGACTTTAGATCACTTCTGGAAATCAAGAGGAACCTCTGCCTGGAGAAGAGCTGAAGAGCTGAGGAGAAGTGCTGCCCTGCCTGTGACTGTGCTTTGTGGAGCTATCCTGCAGTTGCTGCTTCTGCCTGTGCAAGGGAACAAAGACTGGACTTTGTTGTGCATTCCTGCTTGTGAAGAAATCTTCAAGGGCTTGTTCTGAGCTTGCCTCCTGTTGTTGAAGTCTCAGTGTCACCAAAGACTTCTCTTGTCAGCACCTGGACTCGCTGCTGAGACTCCTGCCCTGCCAAATGGTGCCCTATCCAGTTCCTGGGGCCTTGGAAGGTAAAGCTGGCAGACCGAGACTGAAAATCCACGCACAGACTGCCGTGCGTGGAAAATTTCGATGCACCTTCTGAGACTCAGCTGAGAAACGACACGTCGCTGGCTTTGTGGCTGAAATCTATGCTCCACCTGCATCGCAGATGGAAGATCGACACACACAGCTGGAGAAATGACATACAACACCCGTTGACTGAGGCTGATAATGTCACAACCTACATAGCGCGGTTTTGCTGATACTGTGCAGCAGGATTTTTGGCGCAAACATCACTGGGCGCGGTCAAATGATCCAAAGCCTGCCCGGACCCGAGGTCCCAGTCCCAATCGACGCATCGCTCTCCTGCCGAGAGGAAAAGTGACACACGCCGACCCGACTGAAAGAGGAACGATGCACAGTCTTGCTTGCGAGTGAGAAATCGACGCATCGCTGGCCTTTTCCAACGCAAACTCACCCAGGCAGTGTTATTTTGATGCAAACCAGGTACGTTTTCATGCTAACAGTGTTAGCACTGTTTTCTAAAGGATTTAAGACTCTTTTTGCTTTTTAATTTCTAACTTGACTTTTGTATGTTGGATTTTTGTCTTATTTTGTTTAGATAAATATTACCTATTCTTCTAAACCTGTGTCGTGTCATTTTTTAGTGTTTTCACTGAGTTACTGTGTGTGTTGGTACAAATACTTTACACCTAGACTCTGAAGTTAAACCTGCTTCCTTGTGCCAAGCTACCAAGGGGGCAAGCAGGGGTTAACTGAGGGTGATTCTCCTTTGCCCTGACTAGAGTGAGGGTCCTTGCTTGGACAGGGGTAACCTGACTGCAAACCAAACACCCCATTTCTAACAGCTACTATCACCTTGTTTAGAAGGCGGTGGTCCAGATTCTGGAACGCTGGGTATTTAATTGAACTTTTTATGCACATATTTTTCCTATGTGCTGGTTCATCCAGCCACATGTTGCTACTATGCCTTCTGTCCCTC